>NC_081571.1:16330942-16476136 GCF_022355385.1 Mustela nigripes
GGGAGGGAGACAAACCGTAAGTGACTCTTAATCTTACAAAACAAACTGAGGGTTGCTGGGGGGAGGGGGGTTGAGAGAAGGGGGGGGTGGGGTTATGGACATTGGGGAGGGTATGTGCTTTGGTGAGTGCTGTGAAGTGTGTAAACCTGGCGATTCACAGACTTGTACCCCTGGGGATAAAAATACATGTTTATAAAAAAATAAAAAACTAATTAAAAAAAAGGAAAAAAAAAGCAGCTTCACTTCTAAGCCTTAGTAAAGTGGTTTTATGGGTAAAAACCCATTATACTTTAGCAAAAACAACCACATCAAATATAATATGTATACTGAATGGTGAACACCATTCCAGTAGCCTCTCTAGCATGTGGGAATTGTGAAAGAAAAACAGTGAAATAAAATTTTTGATCTACTTACCTCAATTCAGAAATTGTTGAAATTTAGAAACTTGTAAACAAAGTAGGAAAAACCCAACAGAACAAACAAACTTTTCTCAAAGACCAAAAGAACCTATGATTACTCTGATTTTTAACTTAAATTAATATGTGTTGCAATATTTACTGAGGCCCTTCTATACAACTAATATTCAAAAAAGAGAGGGTATTTGAAATGGGATAAAAGCAGCCTAACATTTTTACTGGTATATGGAACTACAAGTCCAGGTATAAATCTTTTAAGCACTGTCAAACCTGGAAAGGGAGAATTATATAATAGAATATACAAGAGCAGGGCTGGAGGTCCTTATGCAGATGCAAGCTGATTAAAATTAGCACTTCATGAAATTGCTTTCTTTCTTTCTTTTTTTTTTTTTAGATGAAAAGTGATTCTAAGTGGGACACAGCTATAAAAGTAAAAAGTCCTCATTTTTCAATCTATGCTAAAGGTTCTTTCCACGTGTGACCTTATTTGGGGCTTTAACGTAAGATTACAAATATGCAAAGGACTTTTAAAATTGTTTTTCCTATTGCTTGTTTGGTTTTAATGAAAAACTGCCAAGATTACGTGAAGGCAGAGTAACTAGCATGACAGAGAATTCAAATAGTAAGTTGAGGACTTTGAAAGCGGCCTAGCTTTGGAAAACGACTGAACTTTGGGAGCCATGAGTTTATCTTTGAGTCCTGAAATTGCTGAGGGGATTAGGGGAGAGCACGCATGTGCCCAGAGCACCTCTCAGTGCCTGGAGCTCAGGAGCCGTTTATTCGTCATAGTGTCCGAGAGTGACCCCTCATTTAGCGACAGCGCTGTTATTCCATTCAGCAAACCCCGGGTGCACACCTGTGATGCACTAGGTGCCGCCCAGGTGCCTGCAAGGGGTTTCTAATTGTGTAAGTACAAAAATAGCCTGAGTCAATTGGAGTTGAAGAAGAGAGAGGGTATGGTCCAGCAGGAATTTTAATTGAAATTGAAATTCCCCTTGGATTGCTGATTCAGATCCATTACTACCATCACACTGCAGAGGCTGTGACCTGGTACTCCTGAAAAATCATACTGAGAGACAAAAAGGAGGGTCTGTCTGAAGACTGCTTTATTCCATTAGGATTTCTAAGATAATACACTCTTCTGAGATATCTTCTGCACACAATCAAGCTAATTGGTGCACTACCCTACTAACTTTGTCTATTACTCCTGTGTATCTTCCATCCTGTGCTGGGGTTGTTTCTGTTTAAGCCTGCCTTGTTCTGCTGACTCACCAGCATCAGAAGTACATGCTGCCTATCACTGACACTTCTCAGAGACAAACAAATTGGACTGAAGCACTGGCAATTAATATTTCCACTTTTCTCAGCGTGACATATACAATATTATAAATGGTACTCTAAGTGTAGAAATGATACAATATTATAAATGGTACTCTAAGTGTAGAAATGAAATGAAATTATGGGACAAGACGGGGTTTTTGGAGACCAAAATCAATGACAGGTGCACTTTACTTCCAGACAGGCTTATAAAGGAGAGGAAAAGACTAAGGCATAATGTAGGATAAGGCGCCTTTTTTTAAAATTACCCCTCTTTTCCTCCCAAAAGAGTTTGAAGCAGGAGGTAGAATAGCATCCATGCCATTATATCATTTTAAAAATCCCTAAAAGAATATGATGATTATTTTATCATTTAAATGTTTTTATCATATACAATCAAATATAATTTATGATTCAAAAGTCTTTTTTATAATTTATTTTTTAAATCACATTTTTAATGTGAGTTCCCAACCTATCAGTCACTAACCAAGCCCCAATTTTACAAAACCTCTTTAGAACCATACAATGGAGTTTATGTATAGTTACTCTATTATATGTAGCCACATAATGGTTATTATAATGATGGTAATAAATCCAGAGCTCTCAAATGGCATCCAGGCCCACACCTGGCTATTAGGAGTTGACCTCTCCACACCCTCCTCTCCCTTGTTTCCAGAACTCAGCAGGGGTCTGAAGCACAACAATAGCTTCTTCCCCACCTCACCTTGCACCAGGCATCCTACCTCTCACCTCCTCCAGCTCTTTACTCAAATGTCCCTTGCATGAGTGTTTTCTTGGTTGCCTTTCCTAGAAATACTAACACTCCCCACTCCCCTGCCTGCTTGATTTTTCCCCTTAGCACTCTCCATCACTTAACATACTATAACATATCATCAACATCCCTTTTCTCCAACGAATATGTAAACATAGCTTGCTTATTAATCTACCTCCTCTACTAGAATGTCAGAACCACAGGGGGATTTTACTTTTGCTTTGTTCATTATATAGCTCCAGGGTCTAGTGCAGTGCCTGGTACCTAATAAATGCCACATATTTTTGTTGAATAAATGAAAGAGACCTTCCCCTCCTGAATTTGGAAGTCCACATTTCCTTGCAAGTTCGCTGGGGTGAACTACAAAAGCATCTTACATTAAGAAAATTAACAAAAACTTGGAAATAAAGGATGTCTGCTTATCCTGATTTAATGTCATATTGAATCATTGTCTGATAGATCCATGCAGACATTGTTTAATTCTCCAGGGGAATATATCTTGATTTGTCATATCATTTACTATTGATTAGGGTCCAGACTCTATCAAGTTACATGGTGACTATCAGATTTTTGTCTGCTAGAGATTAAATAATTCTGTAAAGAGAAACAATAACCCCAAATGTCATATTTTTATTGCATCGTTGGACCTAAACCATTTTGTATCTAACCTAGCAATCTTTTCTTCCTTGCCTTAAATGCACTTTGAACCAGCTCTACCACCATGCTGGTTCTCTTGTCAAGGAGTTAAATAAGTCTTTAACATGTGCTTAGTCTGTATTTGTAGAATTGTCATGTTTTAACATTTCTTTTCTTATTTTTTTCGGGGTGGGATTGGTTAAGGGGAAGGGGGGGTGCAGAGGGAGAAGGAGAGATAAAATCTTAAGCAGGCTCCCCACCCAGTACCAAGTCCAAGATGTTGCTCAATCTCAAGACCCTGAGGTCATGACCTGAGTGGAAATCAAGATGCTTAATGGACTAAGCTACGCAGGTGCCCCCATATTTTAACACTTTAGAGATAGTATTTTAGCAGCTTTGAGGACCACACCACCGAGATATCCCAGTAAATGATGAAGCTCAAGTTAAGAAAGGTAATGTTTAGGTTGTTAGTATTTTTGTTTGATTGTCAGACTATTTGTGAGCTCAAATCAATTTTTTAAATGTGCCCACTGTAAGAGAGAGCAACTCTGAGATCTGGGCCACTCACGTTTTGTGATTCTGAGTTTACTTGGCTAATGCAATAGTAGTGAAGTGTCAAGCTATTGTCCAGGTGTTTGGAGGTGAGAAAACCCTATTCCTCTTGGTGTGTGAGTTTCAAATATTTTACTACACCTGTGTGTATTAATAAAGTAAATTATAAAGCTTTGTAAAGGAGCTCTGTTCTGATTGTGTTATAGATACTAACAAGGCCTTACATAAATCTAATATCACCAAAATCCCTGGAAAATGAACTAAATTTCTAATTCTTCAAACGTACTATCACCCATTCCCCAAACTGATGAACAAACCACTAGTGAACTCAGAAACTGCTAGCTCAGAATGCTTTTTATAGAAAACCCCAAGTTCCTATAATCAAAGTGATTCCTGGGACATATGAGACTTGTTTAATCACTTTGGTTTAAAAGCAGCTGTATATCTGCTCCCTTGTTTTCTCTATGTAGAGTACACTATGAGAAAACATGTCATAATAGATCCCTATTTGTTTTCTCATGAATAGACTATTTAATCTCAATTCCCCAAAAGCCTTATATTGGTTTACTGATCAGAGAAGCCAACATATTTCCATATAAGGTTTTGGGTTATGAAAACTATAACATGATGTATTCAAGTAAGCAGTTATAATTCTGATAAATTTTTACTTTGGCAATGTTTGTGTTTTATAGTGCATCTTACACATAACTTTCAAGACCTTTAGTTAACATTAAGAACCGAATACACTGGTAAGTTGAGTTAATGAATAATCTTTGGCTATCTGGATAATTTCTAATAGGACAGAATACTATAAGATTGGCCAGAAAACATATACATTGTGTATGTATTTACATATACATGTAAATAATACAAGTATACATACCTATATACACACACAGGTTTGCTTCCTATTACAATATGTTGTAACATGGCTCTACCTTGAGGTCATGTTAAGCAGGGTTTCTCAACGAAGGTACTACTGGAATTTTGGACCCATAATTCTTTGTTGTGAAGCACTATCCTATGTACTGGATAATATTATATACATCCCTGCCCTTTACCCACAAGACACCATCAGCACAGCCTACTGCCCTCCACGTCATAATAATCAAAAATGTCTCCAAAACTGGCAAATATCCCTTGGAAGAAAAACTGAGAACTACTTCATTAATGAAGGTGTTCATTTTTGCCACATTAACAATGTGGTAAAATGATCCCTCTGACTATTGGAAGTCATGCTTGATTTACTCTGAGTTTCTAAAATGCTCAAATACAACAGATCTATCCCCATCCTCCCACTCTGCTCTCTCTGTAAAGTGGAAGTTAGTTAATTCAGTTAAGAGTTAAAATTAAAATGGGTGATTAAGACGGTAGGGACTAGAGTGGCAGAGAAATTACACTGTGTTTAAAAGGTAATGGAGAGTTTATTACGGGAAAAGTATTTTGTCCTAAAATTAAGTCTGCTGTTCTGGAATATGAATGACGATAATGAAGGTTCAAACTTGAATGGCTAGATAACATGTAGAAGGACTGAAGGTTCAAAGTTGAATGGATAGATTACATGGTAAAAGGAATGCAGAAAATGGTTTTGTTGCCTTGGTTTGTAATAAATATGAATAATGAGCCTAAATGTAAGCAATGACTTATGTTCACAATTTGGCAAAGTTGGCACAGTTTTGATAAAATAATTCACATTTAGAAAAAAAGAAAGAATTCCGTTAATCCTTCATGGCCAAACGTTATGTTAGCACAGAATTAGAATTTGTCTTTCTTTCCATTAAAATTGATCTTTCCTTTAAAATTGGAGTATTTAATCTACTCTTAGCAAGGAGCTAAAATTGGAGTATTTGATCTACTCTTAACAAGGTTATTATGTATCATCTATGTACTCTGTTCAGATACCAGAGATTCAATGTCTCACCAGAATAACTTATTGTGCTTTGGCTGATTTAGCCATGTCCTTGATTGTTTTTTGTTTGTTTGTTTGTTTTGTTTGGTTTTTTTAATCCTCACTGAAGGAGCTAACATCCTGATAACTTCTTCTGTACTTAATTTAATACACTCCATTTTCATTTTGATTAATAAGTAGTCTAGCTAAAACTATCCATGTACTCAGGCATCTGATTCTTTTAAGGAATGGCCCATCTTCCTCTCTTTTCATTTTTGTTTTTTCAATATTAGATTCTAAAATTAGGTAACAAGGGGTGCCTGGGTGGCTCGGTGGGTTAAAGCCTCTGCCTTCGGGCTCAGGTCGTGGTCCAGGGTCCTGGGATCGAGCCCCACATCGGGCTCTCTGCTCAGCAGGGAGCCCGCTTCCCTCTCTCTCTGCCTGGTTCTCTGCCTACTTGTGATCTGCGTCTGTCAAATAAATAAATAAAATCTTTAAAAAAAATAAAAATAAAATAAAATTAGGTAACAAAATGTCAGGTGTCTTTTTTTAACTGAGGTGTAACTGACATACAATACTAATTTAGTTCAGGTGTACACCATGATTGTGACTTGTGTATACATTGCAAAATGATCACCACAACAAGTCGAGTTACCATCTGGCACCTTATAAAGTTTATAAAATGTTATTGACTCTATTTTCCATGTCGTACATTATATCCCCATGACTATTTATTTTACAACTGGAAGTTTGTTTTTCTTAATCCCCTTTGCCCCTTCACTTCCCCTAACCACCTTCTGTTCAGGCAACCAGCAATCTGTTCTCTGTATTTGAGTCTTGGTTTTGCTTTGTTTTGTTTATTGTTTTGTTTTTTAGATTTTATATCTAAGTGAAATCATGTAATAATCATCTTTCTCTGTCTGACTTATTTCACCTAGTGTAATACCTTCAAGGTCCACCTGTGTTGTCACAAAGGGTAAAATAACATTTTTTTTTTTTTTTTTAATGCTCAGCAGTATATATAAACCACATCTCCTTTATCCACTTATCCATCAGTGAACACTTAAGTTTTTCCAGATCTTGGCTATTATAAATAATGCTGCAAGGAACATAATGGTGCATGTATCTTTTCAAATTCTTGTTTTTATTTTCTTTGGGCATATATCCAGTAATGGAATTGTTGGATCATATGGTATATCTAGTTTTAGCTTTTTGAGTAATCTCCATACTGTTTTCTATAGTCGCTACAACAGTTTACATTCCCACCAATAGTGCATGAGGATTTTTTTTCTCCACATTCTCACTGACATTTGTTATTTCTTGTATTTATGATACTAACCATTCTGACAGGTATACTAGGGGTGATATCTCACTGTGGTTTTGATTTCCATTTCCCTGATGATGAGTGATGTTGAGCATCATTTCATATATCTGTTGGCCACCTGAATGTCTTCTTTGGAAAAATGTCTATTCAAATCCTTTGCTTATTTTTTAATCAGATTGTTTGGGTTTATTTTGTTGTTGTTGTTGTTATTGTTATTGAGTTGCATGAGTTCTTTATATATTTTGGGTATTAACCATTTAAAAGATCCATGATTTGCAAATACCTTCTCATTTCAGTAAGCTGCACTTTTTTGTTGTGGTTGACAGATTTCCTTCACTCTGTAAAAGCTTTTTAGTTTAATGTAGTTCCATTTGTTTTGCTATGGAGTCAGGAAGCCCTGACTTTCCAGTGTCAGCAGATGCTATAGCCCCTGGCCCCCGCCTGTTCCAGGAAGGTGGTGGGAAGGTTCTGCCTCTGAGCCTACCCACCTCTGCCATGTAGAGAGTGCAACAATAGCATCAGTCCATGCCTCCATCTCTGGGGGGGGCATCTCACCCAGCTTCTCCCCCTCCAGCCAATGCCACAGCTCAGCAAATGAATCACCTTCACATATAATTTAGGTGCTTTTCAAACTGCTGGGGTTTTTGCTGGGTCTCAGGGTGAGTGACACTGCATATAATCTCTTCAAGAGGAGAATCTCAGTTTCCTATAGCACTTTGGGATTCCTCCCCTGCACATCAGCTCCATTGGTTTTCCAGGCCAATCATTCTGGGAGCTCATCTTTCTGGTGCAGATCTTAGGGCCGGGGTGCCTGAAGTAGGCACTGACCCCTATGGCCTGCTGTCTGTTGAAATTCCTTCCTAATGTGTTGGTGTGCTAGAGATGGGGATTTTTTGGTCAGACCTTATCCCAGGTCTCCAACCCATCTCAGTGTCGTCTTTTTATCCTTTGTTGTGGAGAAGAGTTCATCTAGTTTTCCATCTTTTTCAGAGGGAAATGATCTATATATAGCTATAAATTTGGTGTGTACGTGGGAGGAGGTGAGTTCAGGGTCTTCCAACACCACCATCTTGGACACCCCCTCTCAAAGTGTCTTTTATACCTAAACTACCTTTAGGATCTTCCAAAGGACTCCTGAGAAATCACAAAATTTGGGGTTTTATTTAACTAATGTATTAATGTCCTGTTGCCACTGTAACAAATCAGTGCAAACTTAGCGACTTAAAATAACACAGATGTACTCCTTTACAGTTCTTAGGATCAGATGCCAAAAATGAGCTTCAGTAGGCTAAAATCAAGATATTGGAAGGTATGTTTCTTTCTGGAGGCTCTGAGGGGAGAATCCATTTTCTTACTTTTCTCAGCTGCTAGTGGCCACCTATCTTGCTTGGCGTGTGGCTTCTTCTTTCATCTGCAAAGCCCATCATCAATTCCATCATTCCATTACATTCTCTTCTCTTATCTCTTATAACCCTAATGATCATATTGGGCAGACCTGGAATAATCTCCCAGTTCCTTAATTGAATCATGTCTGTGAAGTACCTTTTTTCATGTAAAGTAACATATTCAAAGACTCCAGGGATTAGGACATGAAGATCTTTGGTGGACATGTTATTCAGTCTGTCACACCTTATTTAAAACAGACTATGAGAGGGGAGTCTGTCTGGCTCAGCTGATGGACTCTTGATCTCAGGATTATGAGTTTGAGGCCCATGGTGGGTTTAGAGATTACTTTAAAAAATAAAATCTTTAAAAAAAAAAAAAAAGATGGGGCACCTCAGTGGTACAAGCAGTTAAGCCTGCAAATCTTGGTTTCAACCCAGACTGTGATCTCTCTCTCTCAAGTAAATAAATAAATCTTTAAAAATAAATTTTTTTTAAAAAGAGTACGAGAAATAGTTACGTTTTCTGGTAAACTCGTATTTCTTGAGTAGCACTATATCAATATAAAAGTTATAGGGAAAAGTTGTCAAAGAAGGTCAGCTTTCCCTGGGTTAATTTTGTACAAGTAAAACATTACTAAAATAAATAATTTTGTATATGTAACAAATCCACTGGATGGCATCTAAAACAGGTCAGGTAAGTTTTTTAATGATTCATAGAACTCATGATATTACAATGTGGCATAACCATGCAATCATTCAGTCAACTTTCAATCTGATGTTTAAATCATAAAATACAGGTTTATAAAATAACAATAAACAATATCTAAGGGTAAATAGCATTTCTCCAAAAAACAGGCATGATGCAAGTGTATGTCAATGTAGCTTAGGTAAAATGTATTTATATGTCATCTCCCTTTTATGTTCCAGTTCACTAAACAAAGTCTTACTAAAATCTTCTGTTCTACCTGGAGTACATTACTACATATTAGAATATGATATGTTCTTTTTACTTAAGAGCATTTATCTCTAAATTTCACATGCTTTTTTTCTATTTATTTTTTCATTTTAACAGTATTAGCTTTAGTGTTAAGAATATTCTCTCTTTATCCAGATTTGCACTTTTCCAAGGCAGATTGAAAGATTTTGAAGATTTGTCAATGACTCTGATACCCATATATGTTCTTATACCAGAGGGAACACTGGTGAAATCCTTATGGAAGAATTATGTAATATATATAATCCAACAGAGAACTTCACTCCCCTTTATTCTGTGTATTTGTTATTGAAACAAATTAGCTACATTCATTCAGCCTTACCATCAACTTGTGGTTTTTGCTTTTTCCTTCTTTGTCTGAAGACTAATTAAGACTCCAGACAGAAATTAACTCTGAAAAACCGAGTCTTAGAGCCTTATAGAAAGAACTGAACCAGGTACTGTTCACTATATCACTACTGTTATTTCTTTCTTTAACTATTGATAATTCAAGACATATACTCATGGGAACAGGCTTTGGAGCTTCACCTAACATTACTTAGTCAACCATGAAACTGTCCTGGAGAACTGATCCGGGGCATCTTAGATGCTTTTGAGTTCAGAAGCAAATGACTCCCAGGAAAATCATTCTGCTGAACCAATATCCAGTAGAAAAAGACTTAAGTAAAAGTAGGATGTGCTAAACTAATGAAGGAAATGTCATGTAGCATTTTGCGGGGGGGGAATATTTTTGGAATTACATTAGTCTACATGTTCTATTTTCTCATACATATATAAGGAAGTTCTTTATCGTTAAAAATCTATAATTCTCAAATTACGCTTTTGTAAACTGAAATTGAAATTTAATATTCTTTAAGTAGTATCTGGTTCTCACAATTCTAAATTTTAAAATTCTGGTCTTCAGAATTCAGGAACAAATACTTTAATTGAATCTCCTTTTCATAGCAATGTAGGTTTTTGCATAAAGCCAGTACAAACTTATCCTTCTTTGTACATAAAAAAATCATTTAACAAATATTTATGAGTCCATACCTAGAGTATCATACTTGAGAATAAAGCACATTTAGTGAGCTTTGACAAGCCCATCATTAAGGAACAAGCATTGTACTTCATGTGTGGAACCAGTGCCCACAAATCTTTCTTAGGAAATGGTCTGTTACCTGTCCTATGGCTGTCAGGTTCCTAGATTTAATAGCAATGAAGATCAGGAATCTCAGCAGTTTGTGGAGACTTTAAGGAGACAAGAATTTAGCCTAATGTATAGATACTACAGGAGAAAACTGTGGACATTAATTTCTTAGGCTTGGTTTTCTAGAGTCAAAACACAAGAACCAATAAGAATTTTTGCTGAATAATTGGAATAATTGAAAATGCCACCTGAGATTCCTTCTAAAACTTCTAGACTGAAGATAATTCTCTGGGCTTGTCATCGTTCAGTACCTGTAAGACTAGGTTCACTAATACACTCAGAGGCTCATATCTTTAATTAAGACTTCTTACTAAAGCTATGTAAATTAATCAGGCCAGAACACAAAGTGATAGCCTCTTTTTTGTGTGATCAAAAATAATCCTTAGAGACTTAATGATAACTTGAAAACTTCCCTGTCCTGTATATCGTTTGTTCTGGTATTTTTTTTTTTGAAAGGTAAAATCATAACCCTCATACAAATATGAAATGAATACATAGCAATATTTATTTAATGTATGAGAGAATAACAACATATTCCAATAGTGTCAAAGAAAAATTCAAAGACCAACATATAGGGGCACCTGGGTGGCTCAGTGGGTTAAGCCTCTGCCTTCGGCTCAGGTCATGATCCCAGGGTCCTGGGATCGAGCCCTGCATCATCGGGCTCTCTGCTCAGCGGGGAGCCTGCTTCCTCCTCTCTCTCTGCCTGCCTCTCTGCCTGCTTGTCATCTCTCTCTGTCAAATAAACAAACAAACAAACAAACAAACAAATAAATAAATAAAAAGACCAACATATATGTAGACAAGAAGGACGCTGACGTAGAGTTACAATTAAATGCAAATTGGCTTCTTTTGGTAGAGGGGTTGGTGAGGGGAAATCAATTGTCTCTCCACAAGACAGAATTCATTTGCATGTTTATAGATAGAGTCATTTGCATTGCTAGTTATTAAAACTAACAGAGTTGTAAATAGCTCAAAGTCAATGAAAGGTAGAGATAAACCTGAAGGGTGCACTAGAATGGATACTTAATCATCACTGATTTATATATTTAGCCCATTTCAAGTCTTTCAGAATTTTTTCTGACACCTATGACATCCCATTTTCCCTCTTTTTGTAGAGGTCTTCTGAGCTCACTTATGGAGTGTGGATTGGTTCCTCCCCCCTTTCCCCTGAAAAGACTTCCTTAACCATATTAGTTCTAAGAAATCCCAATAGGAGTACTTCCTTCCCACTAATTTCTTCACAGCTGAGCACAGTTCCCCAGGGACTACCTCGACAGTCTCACATACCCTTCCTCTGAGGCTCCAGTTGGCTGGCTCCTTAGGGAACGCTGAGCCTCAAAAGAAAATATTGACATGAAGTAATAAACGCTTTAAAGGCAGCTTATGTCTCCATTGGTGAAAAAGAATGAAACTCAGTGTTATTTTAATAATTTAGCCCCATCCAAGGGCTATCCAATTAGACAAGCACCCTAAGAGTTGGGCCACTCAAAAGTACATGGTGTGCAGGCTGGGGAGAGAGGAAGACCCTGGCAGTTCAGGAGCCTGGCCTTTTCTCCAAGCTTTCCCTAAGAAGAGAACCTTCTGTCTCTGCCCTAAGGCACTTCCTTTTGTTCTCTGTAAACTATTTCAAGAGCTACCATCTATTTCAGTGATGTTAGGCTCTAAAGGCAAGGTTTGAAGTCAAGGCATCTTGGTTAGAGTCACTCCTTAAAGGCATCGCATAGATATATGCAAATATATGCAAATAGGCCACACAATGGATTAATTAAAGTAAAATCTAGTAGTCTTAAATAGACACCAAATAATAGTCCTAAGAGAGGCAATTAAATCTATTGTTTACAACCACTCTTTTGTTAGCTGATTTTTTTTTCCCAAAATTAAGAGGCAAATCATTTTCTTTCCTACTCTGACAGAAAGGCAAAAAACATTGCATTTATTATCTCCATCATTGTTGTCCAGAAAAATATAGTTGAACAATGTCCATTAACAAGAGGAAAAAATAATTCGGAAATGGGGTCACGGCTAAGAAGACTTTCAGAGTCTGACCACTCACCAATTCAACCTCATCTCCTCCCTCAACTCCCCCACTCCCCCACCCCTACCAAATGTCAGCCCCCCATATACTGAACTTCTGGCAGTCCCACCATCCCATCATCTCCCACCCCCCCCCCCCCACCCCGGTGCGTCCATGCTATTCCCTCTGCTAGGAGAAAGAACACAGAGCCTGCCTTCAGGAACACCCAACGCAGTCAGGGGAAATGACAACCAGCAGGCAATTATGTAACCCAACATGCTCAGTGCAGCAATGGAAATGTGAACAGAGCATGATAGGAGCATGAACAGGAGCACCTATGGCAGGCAGGTGGGTGGTCAGAGAAGATCCTAAAAGATACCACACTTGAGCTGAGGACTAAAGGAAGTATAATTGCTAGAAAGGACACCTAAAGTAGAAGATTTTATAATCTGTATTTGGAAGAGCTACAGGGAGTTTTGGGTGTGAATGGTATGAGATGAAGGGCTGGGTTGGCCATTGTTATAAGATAAACTGAGGCATGTTAAACTTTTAAGAGTCTATCTGAGCAATTCCAATCAGGCAGCAACAAACTGGAAGCAGTTAAGAGCACACTCCACCTACAGAAGCTCAGGCAGAGACTTTTATAGAAAAAAGGCAGAAGTGAAGTAAGGAAATTATTAATAACTTATTGCATAAAGCCTAGTTGGCTGTTTGTGACTGGTTATCCTTGGGTTTTGATTGCATAACCTTGAGGCATTTATAGGCTTAAATTTTTGTTTTCTTACATAGACCACAACGTCTTTAGTGCCACCTCAATCTAATGGCCTCTTTGTGTAATTAGCCTAATACCATAATACGGAGGTTGCACTTATTTCATCCACTAGGGAGAAGGGAGCCACTGAAGAGCTTTCACTGGGTGATAGGATAAACTTCTCTTCTAGGATCCAGCCTCCTGTCCACATCTTCACAGAAGGAGAAAGAGCAATGTGTTAAGAAAATGATACCAAGTTCAAAGGCTGTTGATAAAGTCCCAGAACCTAAGTCAGGTTCGGTGGGGTGAGGTTCGGAGCTGATGACTAAAGAAAGAATTCTTAAGACATCTTTGGTGCAAAATGGTGGTTTATTAAAGCACGGGGACAGGACCCGTGGGCAAGAAGAGCTGCTGCCCCGGGTTGTGAGGAGTGGCTGGTTATATACACAGGAGTCGGGTAGGTGAGGACAAAGGGGTGTTCAGAAGGGCTATTGGGGCAAAGAATACTATCAGGATATTGAAGGCTTAGTTGCTATCAAGTAAAGACAATTGAGAGTCTCCTGGTGGAATGTTACATTCCTGCTATCAAGCATCCTTGTTAATGAGATTTAGGTTTAGAAGAAATTTAACTTTATTTACTTTTCCTTCTACCTCCACCTCCTTCGGTTTTTTATGGAGGGGAGGGTGACATTAGGGCTTGAGGAACTGAGTTCTGTGTCTTTGGAAATTGGGCTATTGATAAGGTAACTTATTTGTTGTAATCTCAAGGACATTTGCAAACCAAGGGAGACTCCTGTCTTGCAGGATTGTGATCTCAACAAGTTAACTATTTATCATTTTATGGCAGTCAGGGGTGCCTGAGGAATGCTACACATATGGAGGGGAGCGGATGAAGGGGGGGGGGTGCAAGGCACCAGCTCTTGCTTTGTCCCTCAGCCAGCCTCCTGCTCCCTCATCACTGTTACAGTAATACTTGGGAGAGACTGTGGTGGCTTTCATTAAGGCAGTTGCTGTGGTCAAGAGAGGGGGGCACATTTTAAAGATATTAAGGATGCAGAGATTTAACTGGACTGATGATTAATTAGAATATGAACAGTGCTAGGATAAGAAAGAACTAGAAGTTAACTCCCAGGTTTTGTGCTTGGAAGTTCTGTAGATATCGGTATTCTGTACTGAGGTAGAGGTAGAGGAGGGGAAGATATTGAGCAGTATAGTAAATGTATTGAGAAATAAGGACTTGATGTCCAAGAAGCAGATGGAGTGTGAGCTTAGTAATAGTGGAAACATAAGAGATTAGTTGCCAACACAGGAAAAAAAAATAATGGTGGCCAAAGTAGGGCAGTGACAGCAAAGATTTAGAAGCGATATATTCTAGATATATTTAGGAAACAAATTCTTTTTCTCCCTTCATTCTCTAACCATTCAAATACTAGTCACTGGCCCAAGACTATGTTAATTGTCTTTTTTATGAAATGAGTAATCACAAGCCCCAAAATTTTGGATGCTGAAGACTTTGGCTTGTATTATCAATATCTTTTTCAATTCTGATATCTAGAGCTTTCTTAAAGTTCTTACAAGAAATAGATCAAAGCCCTCCCATTTCATGGGCACAATGGGGTGATTTAACCAAATTGCATTACCAGTTGGCAGCAGACCTACAGTCAGATGCCCTTCTAATACTGTACCTTTCCACCACACTCTGCTGCTGCTGACCTTTCAACCTGGTATTTACTTCTAAGTATTTAACACAGCCTTCTAAAAGTATACAGAACATCAAGAAGCCACACTTGAAGCCATCCGACCTTATCCCCCAAGGTACATTAGAGCTCAGATCATGAAATGAATAGTTACTTACTTATGCAGAATCAATATATTCCCTGGCTAAGATGAGTGATTGTTTTTGGAAAGAACATAAAAGAGATCTAGAGTGAGTGCCACTGACAGATAGAAAAGCAAAGCTGGGGAATGGGACACCTACAGTAGAACAGAGAGAAAAGGCCGGCTTCAGTCAGGCCAATCCCTCAAATTCACAGCATGGCTCACCCCAGGGAAGAGTGGAGACATGGAATTAATATAAGACCTTGAGACTAATAACCTGGAGATGGAAATATTCAGGAAACCCCAATTTCTAATCTGGGTCCCCACATTCTAAGTGTCCTCTGAGTTTGGATCAACATCTTCATCAAACAATTTTTAATTAATTAAAATTATATTTATGTCCCAAGTTAGGAGTTGACATCCACCCAAGAACCTGATATTCCAATGGAAAAATTATAATCAAAAGGGTAATGTGGTCTTAGATTAGGGTAAAAACCACATAATGTGTATAGTTTACCCAAATCCCTAAAATGGGTCAGGTTTATTCAAATTATTTTATCATGAAGTGAGAAAATGAAACAGCCGTATGAATATAATGAATCTAAATTGAAATGCTGTATTCTTTATGAGCCACTTCTCCTTTCAAACTATGTCAAGAACAAGTGTTCGCTAAATGCATTCCTTTTAGAAGCTGTCTTAATGTGGAAGTGAAATACTGTATATACTCACTATTTCCATGGTAACTATTTTCTTACTAAATGGAAATAGCATAATCAACATTTAAAACTTTCTATTTCCTGAAGCATTCCTCTTGTGTGAATGTGTTTTATACATAAGTTACATGCAGTGTCTCCCCCATTTCTTTTTCCTTTTTTTTTTTTTTTTTTTTGAGAGTGAGAGAGAGAGAGAGAGAGAGCATGCGAACAGGGCTCGATCTCACTACCCTGAGATCATGACCTGAGCGGAAATCAAGAGTCGGACAATTAATCAACTGAGCCATCCAGGCACCCCTATTTTCTCCTTTTAATTAAAAGTAATTTTGTTAAATTTGGCAGCTATGTATAGGAAGAATGATATAGTATATTTGTTGCTCGGTTGTTTATGAGATATATTGCTTTCAGATTTAAATATTTTGCTATAATAACTGACATATTTCTTTTCTAAAAGTGTTAGAATTCAGAGCTTTGAAAAAGATAATCCAGTTAGTATATGTCCTAGATGCGTTTGGTAAACACTACAAGAAATGTTTCATCTGTGCTAAAAAAAAATAATTTTTAGAAAAAGATTAAATCCTATCTCTCATACAGATAAGAAAATGAATATGTGTTTAAAAATTTTATTTCACTTATTATAAAAGAAGTAGGTCATAAAGGTTCTCTCTGTGAACAAACCTTGGTCAAGTTCCTCTGAGCCCTGTGCTCAACTAGGCCTCAGCCTCAGGCCTTAGTCCATCATGCCCCAATGTCTTCTAGTTCCCGGTGTTGGCAGGGGAACAACTGTACCTTCTAGTTCTCTTTGTCTTTTGCAGCCAGTTAGGCATCAGCTCTCTCTGCTCTGCAAAGTCCGTTATCACCTGTCCATCTGTTTCCTGACCTTCAGAATTTGATTCATGTCTCCAATCAGCAGTCTACTTTCCTGTTCTTTTTGTCCTTGTAGTTCATTCCTACACATTCCTTTACTGTCATTCAAAGGAGCTTTGAGAAGAAATAGAGACAAATGTCTGTATTTAATTTATATGTTTAAATAGCTTTTTGATGATTGATCAGTACTCTTTATATTTTTAAGACCTCAATTTTTTTCTGTCCCACATTTTGCAAATTTTCCCTCAATTTGATATTTACTTTCTAATACTGAATATAATGTTTTTTGATGTACAGAACTTTTCTGTTAATGTAACAACACCTACCAGTCTTCATAGTAACACTTTAAAAAGCCCTCTGCACACAAAAGCCAGACAAACATTTATTTAGAGTGATTTCTAGTTCACCTAAAATTCAATTGGTTTGTTTTTGACCTACCTAGTGTTGGGTTCTGGGTGAGTTATTTCAGAATGGCTATTTGTGTCTTGCTTTGTTTTGTTTGAACTTGCAGTGTACTACAATTTTAAGTTGTTGGCCACATTTCTATACTTAAAAATCACTTTCGATACAAATAACACCCCTCCAAACACGGAACACTTTCCAGAACATGTAGCCTGAAGAAATTTTAAGACTCATGCCTTGTCCTACCCCAACTCTCATATCCAAAGAAAATGCCAAACTATTGCTAAGTGTACTTAAAATAAGCTAGTTTTTCTTGCGATGAATGCATTAATATTTTTCTTTAACTTCCAAAGTTACCAACTAAAGTAACTTTACAGCCTCAAAGGTCACTTTCAGTTCAAAGAGAGAACTAAATCCCAGCCCTAAAATACTTCATAGTCATCATGAGTAGAATGGGCAGTTCACAGTTGCCAGAAACAATTCTGTCACCCAACTTATTTTAGAAAGGAGCACTAAATGAATCCATTGAGTATATGATTAAATTGTTGTTAGATAATGACATCCCTCCAATAGC
Source organism: Mustela nigripes (assembly GCF_022355385.1). NCBI lineage: Eukaryota > Metazoa > Chordata > Mammalia > Carnivora > Mustelidae > Mustela > Mustela nigripes. Next base: position 16,348,558 of record NC_081571.1, read on the forward strand.
TGATAGAATGTGAAGGAAAATTTGTTTTCTCTATTCACAATATTCTGACACCAAATGTGTGGGGTTTTCCCTCACATTAAGTAATTTCCCAACTGGACACCCAGGGGGTATCCTACAATCCAATTCTGACACTAACTACACACCTAGAGTTAAAGCAGACCCCACAAGTTAAGGGCTCAGTTCCAAAAGATGACTCTACTTCAGACACCAGTCGCAAATCCTAATTGCCAACTGTACTGCTGACCAATTGGCTATAAATTGAAGATTCCCTACAGCCCCTCCTCATATTGAATAATACGCTGTAACTGCTCACAGAATGCAGGAAAATATTTTTTTATGTTCCTTTTTATTATAAAACATACAGATGAATAGCTAGATAGAGATACCTAGGGAGAGGACTAGAAAAATTCTGAGTTTGAGGGTTTCTGTCCCATGCAGTTTCAGTGCTTCACCTGCCTGGCCCAGGGATGCCATCACCAAACCAGGAATTCTACAACCCTTATTTTTTAGGAGTTTTGGGGAGGTTTCATTACATATGCATGATTGAGGAAACAATTGGCCATTGATGATTAAATCAATCCCCAACCCCTCTCCAGGTCCAGGAGGCTGGTGGATGGGGCTGAAAAATTCTAATTACTTGGTAGGTTTCTTTGGCAGCCTGCCCTCATCCTCCAAGAGTAACTTCAATAGCATAAACTTAGGTATAATTGAAAGGTTTTTGCTGTGAATAACAAAAGATACTCCTCTCTTCCCTGTCTCTCAGAAAATTACAAGGGTTCGGGGAACTCTGTGCCAGGAACCAGGGAGAAGACCAAATATATAGCTCATTATATCACAATATCCTGGGATGTGAAACAAACACTTAGTTGAAACAATTTTAAGAGGTACAATGAAAACATGTCAGAGACTACTTCAAATAAGGACAGTTGACATACTTAATGACTCATGCATGAATGAAACAAGCCCTTCACATCTTTTCTCCAGGCATAATCCCTTAATGATCTGATTGGGGACTATTAAATCATTAGAGATAGGATGACAAGCATGCTTCACATCCCTTTGAAACATTCCAGCACTATGCATGCACTCTGAAGTGTCTACGGACAGTAAAAGGGAGGAAAGCACTAGTTTTCCCAAGACAATGGAAAGATTTGGGTGCTGATCAGGCAGTACATCTACAAGAGAGTCCAAAGGTAACAGGGCAAGAGATACCAATGCTAGGATACTGCTCCCTCAAATCACCAATTTACTCCTTGCGCTAAAACCTAGCAATCCAGTGAAGTAACAATGAGCAGGAAGACCACAGGGATTGACATGCAAATAAGCACTCCTGGCAACCCACACGGAATCCTGCCCCGGGAGGAATGTTTCGAGTGCTCATTTGCATGTCAGTTACCAGAAAGTATTTTCAGTTCACAGCCATTTTAAAGCCCTCCTTGTCAGAGCCTGGGAACAAGCTGAAGTGTCTGAACCAAAGCGACCAGGCAATGAGTTCCCTTCTGTAACTCATAAGAATACAGTATGTCTTCTTTGGAAACAAATATTCTCTCTCAATGCTTATCATGCAAACGGAGCAGAGTCTACCCACTAGTGTGTAATATCTCTTGTTGAAGAAAAGGTCTCTGACCACATCAACCTCTTTTCTGCCTTAATCTCTGATTTCTGAGGTCATGGAGCATCCAATTGAGCTCCTCTTCTGGGAAAGAGTAATATCTCACTCTTCTGTTGCAGCATCTGCTTCCTATTTATAAAGGGTACACTTTGAGAAAAGAAATGTTTCTTTCTTTAATCCACAGCAGTATTTATTGCTTCAGGGGAATTCCAGTCTTATCCTTTGGCAAGCTCACAGCTCTCAATTTAAACAAGCAAATCAAATGCATTTTCTCTCCTTCCTATGAAAAGGCTATTGTTAGCAGGACTTTGTCTCTCAAGGATAGCCATTTTAATTATTTTAAAACAAACAAAAATTAAACAAACAAACAAAAAAAGATAATCTTAAAGTCCTGAATCTACCCTAGAAATTTCTTTCCCACAGCACCTTTGTAATCAGCACAATTCAATCAACTTCCACTATCGTTGTTCTTCAAGTGACCACTCTGGGTGAGCTGTACTAGTTGTGAAGAGTATTTACTTCTAGACTTCAGCCTCCGACACTTACCAGAAAAAATAAAAGGTGGGTCCATATGATAATGTACATTAAACACTTTCTAATACAATCTCATAAATAGAATACAGATTTCTCCTTAAGGACAGAGCACCAGGAGAACTATAGGTTGTATGATGGTGAATAGAGATGTAATTTAGGATGGTGTGTTTATTAAAAACAAACAAACAAACAACAACTGGAGACCAGTTATTTTCCAAAAGAAAATCTTATTCTAGATAATGATCATTTCATTTTAGTATGAAATCAACTGCCTTCTTAAGGCAAAATCCTGCCCAAAGCCACTGTGATTTTGAACTCTAGAGAGAAATCAACCCCAACTGAAAACTGCCCTCTTCCACACAATCTTATTTTATAGGGAATACAGCTTCAAAACATGGTGTTTCCCAAATACTGGGGATAGATAGATACTATAATCAAAATAAGACAAAAAGATGGGGTTTACTATCATATATTAAATAAATGGTGGACCTTGGCTACTTTTTTTTCCTAATTCAAAAATTTAAACACATTTCAGTGCAACATTGACTGAAATAACATAAGGATTTTTCCTCTCATTTTATTTTGGCTCCCTCTCATTGCCAATATTTCTTGGTCTGCCATGAAACAGGACTTCAGAGACAAATTACAGAAGAAATAGGATAGTTGTGAATCCCAAAGAAAGGAATAGAGTTGAATGGCATGAATACATGGGGTTGGGAGAGAAACAAAGTGAACTAAACAAAGGGAAATGTCCTAATCAGAACACATCTAGAAATGTAAATCTAGTCAAGGCAGCTCAAATAGAGGTGTCACAGGATCTAGGGAACAAAAAATTCACTGGGAATGGAATATGGGCACCAAGATTGCTCTTCATTTCTCAAAGCCACATGGCTTCCCTCAATTCTACCTCTTTGCTCTGACCTCTAGTTTTCCAACTTTCTCTTCAAAACTGTTGTTTCTTCTTTTCTGAATCATTAACAGGTAGGTGGCTCTGGTTCTGCCTGGTACACATTCCCACCCTAGGTCGATAAGACTAATTATTTCAATATGAAACATTTCCTTCATTTTGATTGGCCCCATGTAGATCAAGCCTCCATCCCTTTGCAGTCAGCTCTGGTCAAGGGCAGAATCATATGGCAATAAGGTTGCCCCTTCTGGACTATATATGAAACAAGATATTTGAAATGAGGCTGTAAGAAGGTACAAAATGATGAGTGTCTATATATTCTGCAATGGAATAAACCTTGCGGATTAATACAGAAATAGCTACTTATTTATCTGGCTTAATTGTTATCTTGTGAGGCTGAATTTGAGACCAGGCAGTGAAGAATGAAAATGAGACTGATGTTATAAAGTAATGAAATACGTTTCTATAAGAAATCAAACTCTCCTGAACAACCAATACATCAAAGAACATACTGGAACTTATGGGATGCAGAAAAATCAATTTTCAATAGCCAAGTTCATAGCAATGAATGCCTACATTAAGAGCAAGAAAGATTCCAAATAAAAACCTAACTCTATGCCTTAAGGAACTAAAAAGAGAAGAATAAATCAAGCCCAAAGTTAGCAGGAGCAAGGAAATAATAAACAAAATTGACAATCCTTTAGCTAGACTAATCAAGAGGGGAAAAAGAAAGGATGCAAATCAACAAAATTATAAATGAAAACAACAACAACATTACAACTGATACCCCAGAAATTCAAAAGATCATTAGAGGCTACTTTGAACAACTGGGTGGCAATAAACTGGACAACCAAGAAGAAATGTAAAAATTCTTAAAAACATACAGTTTACCAAGATTGAATCAGGAAGAAATAGGAAATCTGAATGGACAAATGACTAGTAATGAGAGTGAATCAGGTATCAAAAATCTGCCAATGAAAAAAAGCCCAAGACCAGATGGCTTCACTGGTGAATTTTACCAAACACTTAAAGAATTAACACCAGCCTTTCTTAAATTCTTCCAAACAAATGGAAGAGGGAACAATCCCAAACTCATTTTATGAGTCCATCATTGTCCTGATACCAAAACCAGAAAAGGAAATGATTAGAAAAGAAAGCTACAGGCAGCCAATATCTCTAGGCCAATGTAAATGCAACCATTCTCAATAAAATATTAGTAAACTGAATTAAGCAGCATATTAAAAGATCATTCAACATGATCAAGTGGGATTTATTCCTGAGATTTAAAGATGGTTCAACAGGGACGCCTGGGTGGCTCAGTTGGTTGGACGACTGCCCTCGGCTCAGGTCATGATCCCGGAGTCCCAGGATCAAGTCCCGCATTGGACTCCCAGCTCCACGGGGAGTCTGCTTCTCTCTCTGACCTTCTCCTCGCTCATGTTTTCTCTCACTGTCTCTCTCTCAAATAAATCAATAAAATCTTAAATAAAATCTTTAAAAAAATAAATAAATAAAGATGGTTCAACATATGCAAATTATCCAATGTGTTACACCGCATTAACAGAATGAAAAAAAAAATCATATACTCATCTCATAGACACAGAAAAAGCATTAAACAAAATCCAACATCCATTCATGATAAAAGTGCTTAACAAATTAGGCATAGAAGGAATATATCTGTCTATAATAAAGGCTTAATGGTGAAAGGCTGAATGTTTTTCCTCTATGATCAGGAATAAGACAAGGGTGCCCATTTTCAGTACGCCTATGCAATATAGTACTGAAAATTCTAGCTAGAGTAATAAGGTAAGAAAAAGAAATAAAATATATCTAAATCAGAAAGGAATAAGCAAAACCATCTATTTGTAGATGAATTTTATTTATAGCAAAATGCTAAAGACTCAACTAAAAAATTATTGTATCTAATTAATGAATTCAATAAAGTGGCCATATATAAAATTAACATACAAAAATCAAAAGCGTTTCTATACATTAACTGAAATTTCTGAAAAAGAAATAAAGATCTCATTTACAATGGCATCAGAAACAACAAAATACGTAAGAATAAATTTAAATAAGGAGGTGAAAAATCTCTATACTGAAAACTACAAAACACTGATGAAAGAAATCAAAGAAGACAGAAATAAATGGAAAGGTATCCTGTGTTCATGGATTGGAGGAATTAATATTCTTAAAATGTCAATACTGCTGAAAGCCATTTATAGATTAAATGCAATCCCTATCAAGATTCCAAAGACATTTTTATAGAACTAGACAAAATACTGTTAAAACTTATATGAAAATGCAAAAGACCTTGCATAGCCAAAGAAACCCAATAAAGAACAAACTAGGAGGTATTACATTTCCTGATTTCAAGTTATATTATAAAGCTAGTCATCAAAGCAGTATGATACTGGCATAAAAATAGACAAATAGGCCAAGAGAACAGAATTGAGAGCCCAGAAATAAACCCAAGCATATATGGTCAACTAATATTTGACAAGGGAGCCAACAATACCCAACAGAGAAAAGACAATCTCTTTAATAAATGGTGCTAGGACAACTAGATATTCTCACAAAAATTAATTCAAAATGGATTAAAGACTTAATTATGAAAGGACTAGAAGAAAAGAAAGGGCTAGAAGAAATCATAGGAACATAGTTCCTTGACATGGGTCTTGACAATGATTTTTGAAGATGTCACCTAAAGTACAAAATAAAAAATAAACCAATGGGATTACATCAAACCAAAAACTCCTGCACAACAGAAGAAATGACCAGCAAAGTAAAAAGATAACTACAGAATGGGAAAACATATTTTCAAACCATATATTTGATAAGTGATTAATATCCAAACATGCAAAGAACTCATATACTTTAATAGCAAAAAAATAAATAACCAAATTTAAAAATGGGCAAAAAACCTAAGTAGATATTTCTCCAAAGAAGATATACAAAAGGCCAATAGGTACATGAAAAGAAACTCAACATCACCAGTCATTAGGGAAATGCAAATTAAAACCACAATAAATATCACCTCATGCCTATTGGTATGGCCAATCATCAAAGAGAAAAAAAAGATTAAAAAGCTGGCATGGATGTGAAGAATGTGAAAACTTGTGCACTATTAATGGGATTGTGAATTGACACAGCCATAATGCATAACAGTATAGGGGACCCTCAAAAAGTTAAAAATAAAGCTACCATGTGATTTCACAATTCTACTACTGGGAATATATCCAAAGGTAATGAAAACACTCAAAAGATATCTGCACTCCCATGTTTATAGCAGCATCATGTACAACAGTCAAGACATGGAAACGACCTAAGTATCCATCAATAAATGAAATAATAATCTATTTTATATATATATATATATATATATATATATATATATATACAGACACACACATACAGAATGGAATATTAACCATAAAAAAATGAGGAAATCCTAACATTTACAACATCACTGGGCCTTGAGAGGATTATGCTAAATGAAAGTTTGACAGGTGGTGCCTGGGTGGCTCAGTCCTGTAAGTGTCTGCCTTTGGCTCAGGTCATGATCCCAGGACCCTGGGATTGAGCCCTGCACTCGGCTCCCTGCTCAGCGGGGAGCCTGCTTCTCCTTCTCCCTCTGCCTCTCCGCCTTGCTTGTGCTCTCTCTCACTCTTTCTCTCTCAAATAAATAAACTCTATCTCAAATAAGCTCTATCTCAAATAAATAAAATCTTTTTTTTAAAAAAGGCAGATATATGGGGCTCCTGGGTGGCTCAGTGGTTTGGGCTGCTGCCTTCGGCTCGGGTCATGATCTCAGGGTCCTGGGATCGAGCCCCGCATCGGGCTCTCTGCTCCGCAGGAAGCCTGCTTCCCTCTCTCTCTCTCTCTCTCTCTCTCTCTCTCTCTGCCTGCCTCTCTGCCTACTTGTGATCTCTGTCAAATAAATAAATAAAATCTTTAAAAAAAATAAAATAAATAAAAAAGGCAGATATAGAAAGACAAATACTGTATGATCTTACTTATATGTGGGCTCTAAAAACAAACTCATAGGGAAAAAAAAGATCATATTTGTGATTAGCAGAGGTGTGTGGTGGGGGGGAGTTGGAGGAAGGTGGTCAAAAGTTACAAACTTCCAGTTATAAGACTGATAAGTCCTAGGGATGTACTCTACAACATATACAACAAAATAACTATAGCTAATGCTCCTGGAACTTGTTAAAAGAGTGAATCCTAAGAGTTCTCATCATAAGGAAAAAAAAACTTTATTCCTTTTTTTTTCTTCTTTCTTTTTATTGTGCATATATGAGTCTATGGATGTTGGTCAGATCTATAGTGATAATCATTTCACAATATATGTAAATCAAACCAGCATGCTTTCTGCCTTACACTTATACAGTGATGTATGCCAATTATTTCTCAATAAACTGGGGAAAACCATTCAGTTAATGAAGCAGCATGACAGCATTCAAAATCAAAAGCAGGATTCTCTGGAGAATGGGCATAGTGATACGGATAGGAAGACATGCATATTATCTGTTTAGAACAGAACATTAAGTATAGCTTTTTTATATAAGGTAGAAATGAAGAAGAATGCCCATGGTTACACCTTGAAGACAATAATGCCCATATGCTATGCTAAAGAAATAACTCTTTACAAAATACCATAAATAAAATAAATAATACTATTTCTATTTAAAATGATTAATCATGGGTCAGAATGAAGGCATTCTTAATGGGTGTCCACAGATCACAAACGCAGCTATCCTCAGATACAAAAACAGAAGTATAAATCTCTGATCTCTTCCAGATTACGATAATGTACTTATGAAGATGAATGAATCCATTTCTTCTATTTGATATGAAACTCCTTAAAGGTAAGAGGAAATACAGTAGGCCCCTCTCCCTTGTACCCATGGTTTTGTTTTCTAAGGTTTCAGTTACCTGCAGTCTAGAAGCAGTGACCTGCCTTCTGACTGTCCTCAGAAGTAACCTCACACTACGTCACAATACCTACTTCATTCACCTCACTTTATCTCATCGAGTGAACATGTCACCATCTCACATCATCACAGGAAAACCAAGGGGGAGTATAGGACAATAATAAAGTTTTGAGGGGCGCTTTGGTGGCTCACTCAGTTAAGCGTCTGCTTTCAGCTCAGGTCATGATCCCACGGTTCTGGGATCAAGCCCCACATCTGGCTTTCTGCTTAGTGGGAGCCTGCTTCTCTCTCTCCCTGCCGTTCCTCCTGCTTGTGCTCTCTCTCTGTGTCAAATAAGTAAATAAAACCTTAAAAAAAAAAAAAAAAAAGCTTAAAAAAAATTTTTTGAAAGAGAAACAAAGACCACATTCACATAACTTTTATTATAGTTTATTATTTTGTTATAATTGTTTCATTTTATTATTGTTAATCTCTTACCATGGATAATTTATAAATTAAACTTTGTCATAGGTATGTATGCATAGGGAAAATACATAGTATATATAGGGTTTGATACTATCTGTGGTTTCAGACTTTTACCAGGGGTCTGGGAATATATACCCCACAGATAAGGGGTGACTACGTAAAATTCTTTGTAAGCAACAAAAGATGTTAAGTCACCTTTATTTAATATTTCAAATATATATTTTACCAAACCAAGAGTACTCACATTTTGTTTTACCTAGAACTCATTCAAAGCAAAAACTTTTAACTAATTCTCCAACCCAACGGTTACAATATTTTCCAATGTGCTTTAAGCAATAATAATTAACTTGGAATTGGTATGCTAATGGAAGACTTGAAGGGAACTTTTAGAATGCCTTTTTCCAGATCTATGGCTTTGAAATTGCCTTGACATTTCACATACTGACCTAGGATGTACATAAATAAGTTTACATATATTTATGCTTATATACACATGATATGCATATATGCAATACTACATATATATATTAGGTATGCATATATATGAAATAAAAGTTTTACAAAACAGTACTTATTCTTCCTATACACAATATTCTCTCCTATTTTACTACATTCAATTATATTTCCTCTTTTAAATTACGTTGATCACAACCTATTTAATTGATTTCAAAGCCGTTAATAAGTTGCAATCTAAAGTTTGAAAAACACTGCTCTCAGACAATTAAACATTGTACTTTACTTCAGGTTTCTTCAATTAGTTTGATACACATATGGACAGACTGTTTCACTTAGGAGGTGATAGCCAAAACCAATATATGACTTATATTGGGTCTATAAACTCATAAATGTTCTTCCTAGTAACCCATGCAGGCTTTCTCTATAAATTAGTGTGGTTGGTGTCATTGTAAATCTTATAGGCATTTCCTTTATCTGCAGAAAGTATCTATTTTCAAATGGAGAAAAGAATCCCCACTAAAAAGCAAACTAAATCACACAGTAAATCTAATAGAAAGTGATTAATGGGATTGGTTGTCAGCATAGTCCAGCTTCCTTCCCTCAAGAAGTGTGAATAGGACCTCAAATCCATCTTCATTAATATGTTACCACTTAGTGTGGTGTTCTAGAGATACATTTGCTAGTTAATAATTAATCAGAAGAGTCTTTACTAATAGTGGAAGAAGGGATAATGCATGGATAGATCTGCCCTGCATAGAGAAAGATTTCCAACAATGACACCAGATATAAGAACAATGGCCTTTATGAAATCTGGATAGCATGATAGATTTTTAAGAGTGAAATCTTCTTTAGAAAAACAAGTTTTAGTCTTACTACATGAATAATACCCAGTACCTCCCTTCTGGTCCATATAACCTTAAATCTTCCCTATCATAAAATGCCCTGTGCTTACCATTCAGAACGTTCATCATGACTGTAATTAGTTACTTGATCATTTATTTTATGTCTGCTATCCCACCTAGTTGGATAATTAATTCTCTGTGGAATGCACAGTGCCTAGCTGAGTGCTACCACATCAACCATTTTCAATAAACACTTGTTGACTGAAGGAGTGAATGGAGGAATGAAAGTGAATAAACATATTAGAAGGTTGATGATCATGCATTTTCTCTTCCTTCTTCTAGGAATATCCTTCCCACTTTCTTTACCTGAGACACTTCCATTCATTCTTTTTTTTTTAAGATTTTATTTATTTATTTGAGAGAGAGAGATCACAAGTAGGCAGAGAGACAGGCAGAGAGAGAGGGGGAACAGGCTCCCCGCTGAGCAGAGAGCCCGATGTGGGGCTCGATCCCAGGACCCCGAGATCATGACCTGAGCTGAAGGCAGAGGCTTAACCCACTGAGCCACCCAGGCACCCCTCCATTCATTCTTAAGGATACGGTGCAAATGCTACCCTTTCTATGAAACTTTCCCTGATCCAGTTACTCTTCTTGACCAGTCACCTTACTAGACCATTGTTCATTTTCTTTGCTCCTATTTCACTGTGTATTACTCATCTCTAAGAGTGTCTGTTGAATTGTACTGTTACCATTTCTTTGCATGCCTATTTTTGGCTTCCTCCACAAGACTGCAAAGCCCTTTCAGAATGAACATCCATGAACCGAAAATTATAAGTTGGGCACCTTATCTATAGTACTTTGCACAGATGTTGACCATAATGAACTGTGTCTGTCAAAACCGATAGTTTCTGGAAATGTAATGTCATTTAGCTAGTCTACGCCAAGAGGGAATTATTACAAGGTATTAGACAGCTAACAAAATGTCTAGAAGAGGCAGGCTGTGTAGCTTGGGAGCTTCTCAACCAACAATACTCAGTTGAACTGAGTAGAACACTTAGTTTCTCTATGATCCTGTTCTAGCTGAAACCTCACTGCTGGCCAATGACAGGATCTGTAGTTCCTTTGTCAAAGTTTCTCCAGAAGAACCAAACATTTCACTACCAAACTTGCCAGAATATTCAGTCTCCTGCATATTTACACCAACCACTTACCACTCACTTCTTTCCAAGTCTCAACTACAAAAAGGAGAACATGCACCACTCCAGAAGGTACCATCACAGCACAGAAAGCCTGTAAGCCATATACTGAGGCACAATTCACACAAGTTACATATGGCTGAGGAAGCATAGCTCATATGTGAAATCTTAACCTTAGAGGAGTCTAAGAAATGTAATTTAACCTTCCTGCCTCAGTGGTTCAGGAAGTCATAGTAAAAGGGACAGGAGTGGGTGATGAGTGAGCCACTTTGCAGTTCCTCTCACATACATGCCTAATAAAAGTGAAGGAGGGAAGGAACACATAGAAGGTTGAAACATGAAGATCATCTTTTCTCCTCCATATTCTGCTATTTAAGGTTTTCAAATTTAGCTTTTGAGTAACAAAACGTATCATTATTCCTTCAAAAATATTATTTATGTTCTTCTTTTCAGGCAATTATTTCCTTTGTTCTGTCTTTAGCATATCACCTTTTTCTAAATGTTTCTAATGCTCATACCATCTACGTACTTTTTTCAGTTTGGCATGTGATTTGACATATATTGCATTCCTTTTCATTTGTGTAAGAACATGAACCCTCTGATTATAACACATAATGACTCTGACTAACAACAACAACAAAAGATCCTCTCAAATGTAAAATCATAATTCTAAGTTATTTCCATCAGAACAGATAAATTGGACATAATTTCAATTCCTTCTTCTGTACTTGATACCTTTATAGCACATTAGAGACAACAATTAAGTTATCTAATTTTAGTATATTACATATAGCACTCTTTTGTCAAAATTCATAAGCCAAAATAAATTAATTTTTACATGGGTTTTAGTTTTTGACCCCCAAAGATCCAGCCCCAAATTATAGTGAATTTCCAACTCATGGCTTTCATGCACCCAGACTGCATTTCCAAGGATAGAAGTATGCTCAGGGATAGGACTTATTCTATCCCTATTCAGACGCTGACTTCTTGAGTGATACAAGTGAGATATATAAGATATAGTACTCTAATTAAGTGTAATAAATAAACTATAGGAAGTGTTAGAAACTCACCCACAGGACAACCTCCCACAATAAAATTATTTGTTCCATAACTTCAATAGTGTTGTTGTTGAGAAACCTTGATAAGCTGAGACCTGGTATATGACTAAAATTTTGCTTGGTGGAAGGATAAGGGGAAGATAGAGCAGGGATCGTGGAATGACAGAAGACAATGTTCCAGGAAGTGAGAACCATTTACATGAAGAGCCTCCACACTCCCTGATTCACCAATTTCTCTTTTATTGTTGTAAAATGCACACAACATAAAATTTACCATTTTAACCACTTTTAAGTATATAGTTCAGTGGCATGAAGTACTTTCACATTGTTGTGCAAGTGCACGTTGTTATGAACAAGGGTGTATAAGTATCTGTTTCAGTTCCCAAATTCAATTCTTTTGGATATATACCCCAAAGTCATTCATCAATTATTTTTATGTCTCAGCTAATTTCCTGGCATCACTGCAGTACTTGGTCTATGATAAGAACAACACCCACGATCCTTCCCATCATGACACTTACATTCTAGTGAAGGAAAACAATACATGAATAAGATCATTTCAAGAGAGTTCTATAAAGAAAATAAAAGGAAGTGATGTGGTTGAATATTCCAGTTGAATATGACTGGAACTTAGAGTGCTAAGAAGGGAGCCATAAGTTGGAAAGGTAGGAGAAGCCAGGTAAGAACCCTACATATTTATGGGCAATGAAAAGTTCAGGGGAGCTAAATGAATTACTCAATGTCACACAGCTAATAAATTCTACAGGCCAGGCCAGAACTCAGTAGCTCTACCTATCCTTACTCTATAGATTTTCTTTAGAGCAGCAAAGTTGGATGAGGGCAGATGTTTCTCAAACACAGCAACCTGCACCCTACCTCTCACACATCTGATCTTTTCCATCTGCTCTCATGATTCCTCCAGAATCAACACTGTGAACGGTAAGAGGACATTTTAATTTTCTGCTCACCCACATTTATTCTATACCCAGCTTTGCTGCTGGTATTCCTCTTTGCTTATTTACAGAAACCTCTCACAAGTAGAAGATAAAATAGTATATTGATTCTAAAAAGAAATGTCACATTTCTCCATAGTCCAGCTTTAAAATAAACAAATTCTATTCTGTTAAAAAAAAAAAATCACGTCTGACCTGAGTAAGTAATATCTGACAAAATAGTGAAGCATTCTGTCGAACAATAAGAACACTGTTTCTTCTAACCCTTGCTTTCATTCAAGGTCATGTGCAACTTACATAAATATTACATGAAACCTGTTTTGCAAGAAATCACTGTCTATGACGATTTATAGAGACAGAAATACATTGGCAGAGTCTACCCTTTCAAATGCTATGGGCTTTTAATTTCTACCAAGAGGAAGAAAATGATCCTTTTTCACTAGGTAAACAGAGATATTTTTTCATGTAGGATTAAGACCTTAACACAGCTAATGTGTGCAGCCAAGATTTATCAAAGGTTCTTTACTTAAGAATGTGTCAAGGGACAAGATGTGTTGTAATTCATTTCAAAATCCAAACCTCATTGGTTGGATAAGCAAGAATAAGTTATAACACAAGTTTATATCAAGACAAATATATAAGATATTTTTCTTCTTTATTCTCATTTAATCTTTTGCTGTAATGTGAGCTGTTATAGAATTATATAGCAAGTAGTTATTCTTGGCTTTAAAAGCGCTTTATAAAAGGAGGCCAATTTTGCTGAATATATTTGCTCCATCAACAATTAGTTGCTGAACAACTATTATGTGTAAAGCACTTTAATAGGTGCTATTAAAATTGTTATATGTCATTGTGAAGCAAAACATTTTCCTACATATATTAGGTGATTGGTCTAGTATAATAAAGAAAAATACCCTGTATGAAAAGATTTAACATGCTTTAAAGAAGTTTTACATTATTATCAAAAATCCCATAATTACTGCCAAGAGACCTCTTATTTTTATCATTTAGAATCAACCTCAGATACAGCACTTTACAAATACACTGTTTAATGTAATACTACAACAAGTAAAAAAGGGCTTTTCATTGCCTTTTCCCTCTCTTACAGTTCTGCAGCCTCCTTTTTGCTTATTCAACACTCCACTCCTTTTTATGAAGTGCTGGGCACTGTGGATATCTTGAGGATACAAAGGTGAATAAGAAAGACAAGGTTGCTCTTTCGTTAAGTTGGCAGTCTGGTTGGAGTGACAAACAAATGACATGAAGTTCATAGACACTGTGACAGGGAAAGTAGATGTTACATTGGGGCACATAGCTGGAACGCTGAAACCAGCACAGGATGGAAAGAAGGAAACGGGGAAATGACAGGGAAAGCATTCCAGAGGAAGACACAAGTATTTCACCCCTTGTGAGCTTCTCCATAGTCTCACAATTACCACTGGGAGAACCCAGATTTTGAACCGAGGTTTTGAACCCCATTCCATGTGACTCTTCTGTAGCATACTGCTAACTTCCTCCTCATCCCCAATTGGCTCACTCTTGAGTTGGTCTTGCTTTCTTAAATCTCTTACCTAATGAGCCTAAGGGGGCCCAAGGGATTGTGCTTCCCAGTATATAATATTACCTCCATTACTCTCAATTTTTTGCTTAGTTTTAGGAGTGAATTTCAATTTCTAGAGAGACTGGAGCATTCTTCTGAATCCTGGCAGGTTTGCCCAGGTCCCTGACTTTCTGTCTAGTCCTTGCCAATTCTCCCAATCTCATCCCTACCCTTCCCAGGGATCAAGTTTCCAGTGCCCCATAACTTTCATTATGGGATAGGCCCAGAAAAATCTATCCAGTTGAGCCTCAAGGAAACAAATATCATTTCATGAGAAAAGTAGCCATATCCCCATGAACACTGTAATACAGCAGACACTGCTAAGCGTCCCTCCCTTGGGGTAGGATGTGTATCTGTAAGTGTAACAAATACAAGTCATTTCAAGCTTCCTTAATGAAAAAAAAAATAATAATAATAATTGGAAAGAAGTTGTGTAGCTCAAAGTGAAGTGAAAATCTAAAACACCGAAGTCCAGAAAGACCAGAAACCAGAGCTGTTCTGGGTACTTCGGTTGCAGGAATAAGAGCACCAAAACCTAACCACTAGACCACCAGGGATGCTGGTAGCAGGAATGAAAGGACAGTCTCTTCAGGAGGCCACTGCTAGGACAAATACATTCCCCAGTGTATTCCCCAATATTTATACTACTTTGAATACAATGGGGAATGTATTGAAATTGAATATTTGAATACATTCAATTTGAATTCAATTTAATTCCTTCAATTGACTATTCATTCATTTTCCTTCAATTCTAGGGAGAAGGCATCAGGTTGGCTAAGCTTAGGCCATGTGTCCACCATTGGCCAGAGGAAGATAGGTACCACTATTGACTATATCCTGTAAAAAAGAAGTGTTTATCCAAACCACATTTGGAATGCCGTGATCACAAAAAGGGAGAAAAGATACTGAGCTGCCAAAATAAAATTGTCCACTATAGGAGTCACTCTTCTTGCTGGATGAGTTCTCAGAGTCCCAGTCTTGTGGATTCCTAGTCTATACCTTTCTCTGTGCTTAACTGGATGAAGTTTCAGCATGCCTTCTAATTGGTTCCACATGGTTTCGAAAGCTCTCAATATATGAATACCAGGAGTCTTTGAAATATAATTCTCCAATAAGAAGTAAGCATAAATAATGGAAAAGAATCTATTTTTCTCCAGAATGATAGATTTTTAAATACTAGAAATGTAAATAACAATGAGAACCCACAAAGAAACCTCTTTTTTATTAAAAAAAAAAAAAAGAAAAAAACCACCCTGTATAGTCATATCATTTAGAGCAACTCCTTAAGGAAAAAAAGTCATGCCCTGTGCCTTTCCCAGCACTCAATAGTTAGCCAAAATATTAACTAATAATCCCTCTGTCTATTGAGCTCAGAATCATTTTTTTTATTTTATTATTTTACAGTGATAAATATTTGTTTTATTTAAAATTATAAATACAGGGGTGCCTAGGTGGCTCAGTCAGTTAAGCATCTGCCTTCAGCTCAGGTCATGATCCCAAGGTCCTGGGATCAAGTCCCACATCAGGCTCCCTGCTCAGAGGGGAGTCTGCTTTTCCCTCTCCCTCTGTCCTTGCCCCCAACTTGAGCTCTCTCACTCTCACTCTCACTTTCCCTCAAATAAATAAATAAAATCTTTAAAAAACAAAATAATATAAAATAAAATTACAAATACAGAACACCAGGTAATTTTACAAAGATTAGAACTCTGATTTCTAATTTCCATTATTCTCCTCTGTATATTTAAAATTTATAAATATGTATTGGCTGTAGAAGATGTTTTTTTAAAAAAACTAATACTCAACACACTATCTCTTAATATTTATATTACATATTGATCTGTTTTCCTATTTAACCATTTAGAACTCCTAAATTTGTTCAGAAAATTAACTCTCACAATTACTGTTAATTGTTCTTGCATTTTACTTTTGCATTGATAAATATTATGTATACTTCAATCGTTTTTTGTTAAAACTGCAACTTTAAGTTTTTATTTTAATTCCAGTATAGTTAACATACAGTGTTGTATTAGTTTCAGATATATAATGTAGTAGTTCAACTATTCTGTACAGTATTCAGAGCTCATCATGTTAAGCATACTCTTTAATCTCCATCACCTATTTAATCCACCTTCCACCTATCTCCCCTCTGGCAACCATCAGTTTGTTCTCTATTGTTAAGAATCTGTGGGCCCCTGGCTGGTTCAGTCAGTAGAGCAGGTGACTCTTGATCTCAGGGTTGTGAGTTCAAGTCCCACAATGAGTTTAGAGATTACTTACAATCTTACAAAAAAAAAAAAAAAAAGACTTTCTTGATTTATCTTTTTTCCCTTTTATTCCTTTTTTAAATTTTTCCTTTATTATCTTTTTATTATTTCTTTTTTATTTCTTAAATCCCATGAATGACACCATATAATATTTATCTTTCTCTGCCTGAGTTTTTCACTTAGCATTATACTCTCTAGCTCTATCCATAATATTCCAAGTAAATATATACCATCTCTTCTTTATCCATTCATCTATTGATGGACACTTGGGCTTGTTTCCTTAGCTTGACTATTGTAAATAATGCTGCAATAAACATAGGGGTGCATGTATTCCTTTGAATTAGTGTTTATACATTTTTTGGGTAAATACCCATTAGTGTGATTACTAGATGATAATGTAGTTCTACTTCTAACTTTTTGAGGAATAGCCATACTATTTTCCACATTGTCTGCACCAAGTCCCACCAACAGTAAACAAGGGTCCTTTTTTCTCCAGATTTTCAACACTTATTGTTTCTTGTGTTTTTTGTTTTAGCCATTCTGACAGATGCAAGGTGATTTTGATTTTCATTTCCCTGGTGATGAGTGTTGTTGAGCATCTTTTCATGTGTCTGTTGGCCATCTTTGGAGAAATGTCTGTTCATGTCTTCTGCCCATTTTTAATTGGATTATTTGGTTTTTGTGTGTGTTGAATTGCATAAGTTCTTTAAATTTTGAATAAAAACCCTTTATCA
This sequence comes from Mustela nigripes, assembly GCF_022355385.1. NCBI lineage: Eukaryota > Metazoa > Chordata > Mammalia > Carnivora > Mustelidae > Mustela > Mustela nigripes. The sequence continues at coordinate 16,366,116 of NC_081571.1, forward strand.
GATATGTTGTTTGCAAATATCTTTCCTCATTCAGTAGGCTGTCTTTAGTTTTGTTGATTATTTTCTTTGCTGTACAAAAAATTTTTATTTTGATGTAGTCCCAATAGTTTATTTTTGCTTTTGTTTGTCTTGCCTCAGGTGTCATATCTAGAAAAAGGTTGCTATGGCCAGGTAAGAATTATTTTTATTGAGGTATAATTGACATACAATATTTTATTAGTTTCAGGTATACAATATTATGATTTGATATTTGTATATATTACAAAATGATCACCATGATAACTCTAGTTAACACTTATTACCATACATAATTACAGAATTTTTTATGATGAAATTTTCAAGATCTACTCTCTTAGCAACCCTTAAATATGCAATATGGTATTATTAATTATAGTAGCCATGTGGCACAATAAGCTAAAATTTTTGAGCTGTTTTACTATTGCATCTATTAGGATTCCTCCAAATAAACTACTATGAAGACAACACTTAAAATAACATCTTTTCTTTTGGGTCCTCCATGAAAGCACAGATATCTTGAGGTATTAGCTCATTCTGTCTTCCCATGTATTTCTTTAAAGAATACCCACAAAAAAGACAGAAAATACTAACCATTTGTTGTTTTTGTTTTTGTTTTTTTTTTAATTCTCCTTATCCTTGAGTGCCTAAATGCTGGTCCTGGTGACACTCCCTAGAGTGAATTTCCTAAGACTTGAAATGGGAAGCCCTGATATCTATTACTATGACAAAGCTTAGTAGGGATGAGCCTGAAGAAGAGAGGGATAATGATGGCAATAATTATACTCAACCATGCACGTTGAGCCCTAACTGGACACAGGTTGTGTTCTATGACCTTTGTATGCTATTGGGAATGATCTAAGACAGAGACATAATTACAGGAGAGAAAAAAAATAATTACTAGAGTCAAGTCCTTGAGTAGATGCAAAGGGATGGGAGCATGGGATCTAGGGTTCAAGTGGAGAAGTTGGCCTTAAGTAGGAAAGGGGTTGTCCATCCATAATAACATTCCATAATAAGAGAGATTGATGGATTTGGTTTTAGAAAGATGAAAGATCCTCTGATGATGGCTGCTATTTCTCAGAGAGATCAGAAGAAAAGAGAGAAGGGTATGTAGCTGTTGGAGATAAGAGGAAAACGATAGGCAAGAAGGTTGCCACTATTACCTTTTGCAGATATAGAAGACCTTGTCACTAGAATCTAGGGAAGACGGGATAGCTATAAATCCCTTATGGAATTGGGAAGATTTCTAAAGATACCCTTTCCAAGATACCCTTGAGGTTGTCCAGAACCCTTAGGGGATGACTGCAAGTTCTCATAAAGCAGACTGGGGCAGGACAAGGAGAAGGAGTATTTTCTAATATTATGACCCTAAGTGTATACTCCACCCCAGTAGATAGACCTTCTTTCTTTTTTTTTTTTTTAAGACTTTATTTATTTGATGGAGAGAGAGAGATCACAAGCAGGCGGGGGGGGGGGGGGGGCGGGCCCCCCCGGGGGCCGGGGGCCGGGGGGGGGGGCCGGTTCCAGGACCCTGAGATCATAACCTGAGCCGAAGGCAGAGGCTTAACCCCCTGAGCCACCCAGGCACCCTGTAGCCCCCCCCCCCCCACCGCCCAGTAGAAACTTCATAATATTTTTTTCTTCAATCCTGGGACTACACACTTCTTAAGGTAGGGTATATCTATGCTGTATCTTCAATAGTAGGCACAAAGCCTGGAATGGAGATGTTTGCCAAATATTCTATGGATAAACTGGTGGATAGATAGATGGAATGATGAATAAAAAATTATGATATTTTTTATATTATTTATATATTTCTGATTTGCCTTATAGAATTCTGTGTCACACATGTGTGATAGTGTCATACTTGGCTTTTGACCAAGCTCCTACTCAAAAACCAAAGATCTCCCAGACTTTTCAGAAGGATATTTTCACTAGGCCTAGAATGAAACAAATTTTCTATATTATCTACACACACTTATAACCATCTGATCTATCCTTCCTTATCACTTACTGGCTTGGTATGAGATATATTCTAATACTAAGTTCTTCCTTGAGCCCAAAGTCTGTTGGCGTGGTCACTTCAAAATATGTTCTACTCTCTTTGATCTAAGAAGTTACCTTAGTTGAGATGTCAATTCAGGTCACATGACTAATGTCCTCTGTTTACCTGATTCAGCATCTTCAGCCAGCAGGTATTCTTTTTTGGACCATGAGGGTACCTACTATACCTCTTGGTAGGCCAAAAGGGTCCAATTTTGACTTTTCATTTATCAAAAATCCTACCTATGCAACCCAGAGGCCATAGCATTGCTATTTCAGAAAAGCAATGTCTTCTTTTAATGCCTTAAATTCGTCTCTTCCAGATAATCTTAGGCACACAAAGAAACTCATTCTTAGAGAAAGAGCTTGTGTCTGATTTAATATCCTCAGCACTTAGCATGGTACCTATTGAAGGACTGAACACATGACTGACTAATGAATAAACATTGAATTATTCTAATGAGTGACCCACTCTGATCTTTGGAATTCAATCTCCATTCCATGCTGTAGGAAAGGCAGCGACACAGAATCTTTATCTCAATAACTGACCTAACTTTCAACCATAGAGTTTAATGGTCTTTCCCCCAAGAATTAACCACACATGATTATCCTTCCAGCCCAATTTACTCCCACCCAGTAGGGGGAAAAAAAAACAATCAAACCACTTAGGGATTCTCAGTGTCTAGCATTGGCTGTTCTCAACTAAGAGAGGGCAAAATACATTCACTGCTTCTTCCAAACTCTACAATCTCTAGAAGGCAGCTACTTTCAATTTTCCTGGAGCTGTTCTTTAGTTATAACTTAATAGCATCTCCTGTACATGATTCGTCTTTCTAACACTTTCTTCTGTAGCCTACATTAAGTTTGAAATGCTTTTAATGAAGTGCCTGGGGAAGTGGGTGGGTACAAGCCCTAGAAATTATGTCAAGCACTACTTCCTTGTGATAGTTACAGATTTTCTTTTTGTTAAATATCAAAATCAAAATAAGCACTACCCAGCCCAAAACTGTGAAATAATTACAATGATCTACTTTCCCATTTAGCTCAAACATAGGCCAAATTCAATATTTTTCCTATAGAGGCAAAGCATAAGAAATTGTAAAAGCAAAGAACACCAGACTATAAGTCAACAAAGAGAGATTCTGTTCTAATATTCAATTTGCCTTGATCTGGGGAAAAGCATGTAACTTCTTTCACAGCTTTCTCCATATTGAAAATAAGGCATTTGCTTCCTACTGATAAAGAATTGTAGTGATATGATAATTGCTCATAAACCTCGTGAATCTTAATAACAGTGAGTATCACTTTACTTAACCAGTAATAGCTTCTTGGCATCTCCTGCACACGATTGCTCTTTCAAACATTTTCTTCTGTAGAGTCTACATTAAGGATGAAAAGCTTTTAACTAAGTGCACAGAAAAGAGAGGCAGCCTTTTTAATCATTCATAGAAAGGAATTAATAACAAACATTTTTAAAACATCTATAATTAAAACAAGTTATGCTTTAGGGGGAAAAAAATTCCATTACTTTCCCAGGGAAAGAGAGGCAATGAGCCAGTGCTGAGTCAATTTCTATGAGCCAGGCCTTCTCCCAGGTTTTGTCCACTGCTCTTCTTATCTGAATACTCACAACAGCCCTTCAATGTAGTTTTGTTAGCCCCTTCTTGATATAGAGAAGATGCTAAGTCATTAAGACATCCAGCATGTATTTTAATAAAATACACCCAGCACATATTTTAATAAAATACAATTAAATATTTGTAACACTATTGCTTTCAAATATAGTATACTAAGATTTTTGGATTTCCTATAACCAGAACTCTGGCTTCTCTCCCAGATTTCTATCTGATGGATAAATGAAGGGTAAGCCCATCTCAAGGAAGCAGGGAACTGGAGGTCAACACAAAGACTTAATATACCGAACCACCATAAAGATTTCCACTCAGAGGGAAGAAACCTAAACATTTACCTACAAGCAACAGCCTTTTCAATCATTTATAAAATGAATTAATAACAAACGGTTTTTAAAAATCCATAATTAAAAAATCTGTGCTCCCGACACAGAGCCACCACCCTATACATGATATCCAATGAAACGCTGAGAAATCACTATGGTAAGTTTAAGTCTTTCTCTGCAATGCTGTAGTGTTCTGATGTTGATTAGAACTGTTTTAGGAAGTAAAATGTTTAGGAACCAATTTCATTTTCTTTGCACATCTCAGTCATAGTGTGAGTCAATATTCAGGCCAACTACAAAATGATTACAAAGTCAGCCAATGCTGAGGGCATGAAGTCTATGAATCAAAGAGACCACCTGGAGATTTTCCTTCTATCAACCAAGATCATTGGCCTCAAACAACTAAGTTAAAGCCAAAAATGAATACACTCTCACTGCTTTCCTGCAGTGTGGTTTTGGGTGATAAAACATTCATTTTCAGTTGTATGGTCTTAACACGCTCAGAAATGAGACTTTACCATTGAGAATATTTTCCTTTAGATCACATTCTAGACAGCCAACTTTTCACATGTGTGCCACCAAATTTGGCCATTGAGGAAACTTTTCTAGTCGAAGTGCTTTATATAAAATAAAATGTCGAGTTAAAAGGATTGTAAGGCAATGCAACAGATTGGACTGAAAAGATAAAACTTGCTATGAATAAAGAGATAATATCATCCAATCATGATTAAAGAAAAGGTGTGTATTTATTAAAACAGGTGGGAATTTTGCTAAAATTTAAACAGGATAGGAAATTGCTCTACTCAAATTGTGACACAGACCTGAAAAGCAAACAGGTCCAATGAAATAAATAGTAGATATTTTTGTAAGCCCTAAGAGACATCACTCATTTATTCATTTGGCAAATATTTACTGAGCCCCCACTATGTTCCAGGTACTTCCCTAGGTACTAGCAATGCATAGGTATAGATATAGAAAGCACCTTCCCTCAAGGAATTTATATTTTGGTTAAGAAAACAATAAATAACTAAACCAAATATAGGTCAGAGAGTTATAAGTACTATGAAGAAAAATCAAAATAAAGCAAGGTAAGAGGAATTAGGCAGGGGACAGGAATTTTATATAGAGTGACAGGGAAATCCTCTCTGATAAATTAATATTTGGGTAGGAATCTATATTAACGGAAGAAGAGATTTCATGAAATTGCCCGAGGAAAAGAACATTTTATGCAGAAGAAACAGTAAAGCTCTGAGGTAGACACAACTTTGGAATGTTTGAAGAATAGCTAATAGGCCAGTATGGCTTGAACAGAATAAATAAAGGGGTGACAGAAGATAAGGTTGGAAAGTCACCAAAGGTCAGTCCATGTGTGACCCTATAGGACAAATTAAGACACTGGGTTATATTCAAAGTGGGACAGGAACTCATCGAAAGTTCTGAGCAAGAGAATCACTAGACTGTATCTCTGTTTTTAAAAAAAGCTCCAACTGCTCTGTGGAAAATAGACTAAATGAACTGGATTTTTACCTAACTATATACAAAAATAAATTCCAGATGCACTAAAATCCTAGATGTGAAATATAAAGTTTAACTCTTCTAGGATAAATCGTGAGAATATACTTATGATTTTAAGATACAGTAGAATTTCTGAAACTAAGCACATCAAAGGAAAAAGGAGGGAGAGAGGGAAGCAGACACACACAAACACACACACAAAGAGAAAGAGAGACATGGAGAGAGAAAGAAATATAAAGGAAAAGACTGAATGTTTGACTATTTTAAATTTGTAAACTTCTGTTATTCAAAGGATGTCATAAACAAAGTGAAAAGACAGTCACAGCCCAGAATAATGTATTTTCAATGAATGTAGCTAATAATATCCTGAGTATATCAAGAACTCCAATGTCAATAAGAAAAACAACATAGTAGAAAAAAGGGCAAAAGCTTTAAATAAATATTTCAATGAAGAGGACAGGCAAAAGGCCAGGAAACACATAATAAGATGCTCTACCTCACTAGTAATCAGGAAAATGCATATTAAAACCATATTAAGATAACTTCACTCATCATATTAGCAAAAACCAAAAAATCTGACATTATCAAGAAATGACAAGAAGGTAGAGAAGCAAGAACATTTCATTCACTGCTTGTAGGAGTGAAAAATTGAAACAACTGCTTTGGAGAGAATCTGACAATATTTAGTCAAGTCAAAGATGTGCATACAGTATGACTCAGAATTTAACACCTATATATCCCAAAGAAACTCTTACAGGAGTGTACAATGGATACAATGGAGACACACAAAATAATGCTCACTGTAACTTACAATAACCAAAAGTTAGAACAACATAGTTGCACATTAACAGGAGAATGAATAAATCATAACATATTTAGATAATAAATATTAATATAGCAGTAAAAATGAATTGTGAGCTACATATTTCAACATAGATAAATTCTAAACAAATGTCCCTGTGCAGAAAAAGAGCAAGTTACAAAAAAACTATGCACAAAGTTTAATGACATAAAAAGAATATGAATACATAGAGACAGAGAGACACAAAAATAATGAATACCGAAATCAGGACGAGGACGTGTCTGTGTTTACTTTGGGTCTCGCCCACCCGCCATCTCCCCAACCACCCAAGAAGCAGATACCAAGTTGGGATTAGATGGTAAGAAACTTTTTAGGGAAAATGGCTGTGAAGGATAAAAGGGAAGGAGGAGGAGTAGGCAGGACACGTCACACCAAAAGCCAGAGTTGATACCTATGAAAGGAGACAGGGAAAGAAGGATTGGGTGGGAAGAGCTCAGAGCAGTAGCATTTAAGAATACTGTAGCCAGGGGAAGGAAGGGAAAAAGAAAACAGGAAAGGGAGATAAACCATAAGAGACTCTTCATCACAGGAAACAAACTGAGGACTGCGGGAGGGGAGGAGGGTGGTATGGAATAACTGGGTGGTGGACACTAAGAAGAGCACTTGGTGGAATGATCAGTGGGTGTTATATAAGATTAATGAATCACTGAACTCTACCTCCAAAACTAATAATACAATATGTTAATTAATTGAATTAAAAAAAAAAAATGTCATGGCCAGGCCAGTGAGGAGTCCTTAAGTTAGTGATCTAACTCAAACATGAATGGGCCTGAACCTGTATTCCACTGAGCTCAGTCATTGCTGGGAGCAGCCTGGAAGAACCGAAGACAGTGGTTAATTCGGAGGAGAATCATCTGGGATCATTATCACTATGGTTTTCCAGCTGGGGATGTGGGTGGTCTAGTTTTCACGGGTGTCATATTGGTTCTCTCTGAGCGAGAGTATAAGGGAGGAGGATGTGATCCAGGGGAGATATAAAAGAGCTCTAAATGTATTTGTGATATTTTACTTCTGAATCTGGAGAGTGGGGATGTAGATGTATACTTTGTTTAGTCTCTTTATTTCAGGCTGAGGGTGGGAAAATGGGAGGTTAACAGGTTAATAACATTGGACAAGGTTTTCCTGATATTTTGCTGTAATGTGGAGCACAGCAACAGGATCGAGGGAGCCTTCTTGGTTCTGATTTAGTTTATGGGTAAATCTGATACATGAAAAGGAGGGAAAGATGTAAGAGTGAAGTCCTTAAGTGCTAAGAGAGGATGGGTTCCATGCACCAGAGGAAGGAGTTGCCGCTAGGTCAGAACAGATAAGTTTATCCACCCTTGAGAAATCAGGCTGGACTTGCGGGAGAGATGCAGGAAAAATAGATTTTGTGGTGGGAAGATGAAGACATTCCTTAATGACTGCTTTTATTTTCTCAGTAAAAGAAGCAGCTAAATGATCAGCTGATTGTAAGGCAGAGGAAAGTGGTTTTGGAGGTTTGAGGAGAGTTCAACTGCCAAAGAGTCCCAAGGGCTCACTTGAGGTTTGTGGTCAGAGATTCAAAATGAAACCAGTTGGCATGGTTGTGTGCTTTCTACCAGCCATAAGCAGGTGCTAAGATGTAGGCTCGAGGTTGGCCCACAGGGCAGAGGATTGGATTTAACCAAAGCAGGCTTTGCCAGGCGAGTACAATGAAGAAAGGAAAGGTAGAGGGATTTGGGGGTACAGGGAAAGGCAGTATCACAGTGATGGACTATGGGAAGGGAGCATAAGGCATCTTTTAACTTTTTCCTTTACTTTGTATTTTCTGAAAGATGGAAGTTACAGCTAAGAACTTGATAAATTTCAGTTAAGCATTTTCGGCAAGATTACTTTGTAGGCAATGCTGTGAATTTTGTATTACAACACATCAGGAGGCACAGAATGTCTGGCCATCCTACTAGTTTGACGCTATAATTGATCTCCATGAGAACAATAAATAACAGGGGTAATACTTTGCAAATATGCCAGCTCAAATATATGAATCTCTTAACTGTGTGTCCAAAAAAAAGTTTAGTACCCAAAAGTATGATGCAAACACAAAAACTTAGAGACCTGCTGTTTCAGAAGGTTATAGCATTTTTGACACTGAAGGACCCACAAGCCAGAGTGAGTGTTAGAGTCACTGTTATTGAAAGTGCAGGATCCCAGAGTGGGGGAGAATCATGGAGAATAGGAGGAAGCTATACCTCATTTTATCCCTTTCCTCACTTTATGCCTGAAACTAAATAAATCCACTTTCCAAATCTAAAGGTTCTACCTCTTTGTGGCTTTTGTCACTACATGGTGAGATACCTCTTTCATTTATATTCCAGAACTCTGGGCAATAGGTGGTCTCTTTTTCAGTTCATCTAGCAAGTTTATAATTTTGGAAATTATGAGGGGGTGGAGTTATACTCTGAAAATCTTCTTCTGTGATCTTATTGTATCCCCTTGAGTATTTGCTTTATTTATTTATTTATTTGTTTGTTTGTTTGTTTATTTTTAAGTACAGTTTTTTCCGATCTTCTGTTAGCTCCTGCGGCATGGTGACTGAGCTTGGACATCCTCCATCAGGCTACTGTAGCTTCTTAAGGAGGGTATAATTTTCCTTTGTGATTTCTACTTCCAAAATATACTCTAAATTACAATCACTTCTTACTGTCCCCACTACTAACACCCCAGTCCAATTCTTCATGTCTTGCCTGGATTTCAGCCACAGCTTCTGAATGTACTGATCTCCAGCTTCTACATCTTCCCCACCCCTCACCATAGCACCCTGAAGGATCCTTTTAAATTCCAAGTCAGATCCTGTTACTTCTCTGCTCCTTTTCCTTGAAGGGTTTTCCAGTTCACTAGGCATAAAAGTCAAAGCTCTTACAATGGCCGACAAAAGCCTTACAAGATATGGCCTTACTCCTACTCTTTGGGTAGGAGTTGCTCCTACTCTTTCTCTGCTTGGGCTATTCCTATTCTTTCTCTGCCTCTGTCCTATGCTGGCAAAGGAAGTGATAGGTCTTGTTTATCTGAAAGATGCTAGGTGTGCTCCCATGTTGGGGTCTCTGCCCTGGCTGTTTCATCATCCTACAGGGCTCCTTCATCTTGGCTTACCTTCCTGACTTCATTCAATTCTTTGCTCGGTTGTCATTATCTCAAAAAAGCCTTCCCTAACTACTCTATTTAAAACTATAACATTTCTGGGGCACCTGGGTGGCTCAGTGGGTTAAGCCTCTGCCTTCAGCGCAGGTCCTGATCTCAGGGTCCTGGGATCAAGCCCTGCATCGGGCTCTCTGCTCAGCAGGGAGGCTGCTTTTCCCCTCTCTCCCTCAGCCAGCCTCTCTGCCTACCTGTGATCTGTCTGTCAAATAAGTAAAATTTAAAAAACAAAAACAAAAAACTATAACATTTTTGCCTGCTCAGGACTTTTGTTTTTTTATATCGCTTTATGGGTTCTATTTTCATCTTTACCATCCTACCTAAATTACATATTTATTGTGTTTATTATTTATGTATTGTTTGCCCCTCCTGCTAGAATATAAGACCCATGTTCCAGAGATGTTTCTTTTTACTCACTGATGTGTCTCAAGTGCTTACAATAGTATCTAGAAGACACTGGGTATTTAACAAACATTTCTTGAATGAATATGGAATAAATGATTCCTTTTTTTTTTAAGATTTTATTTATTTATTTGACACAGAGAGAGATCACAAGTATGCAGAGGCAAGCAGAGAGAGGGGGGAAGCAGGCTCCCTGACAAGCAGAGAGCCCAACGCAGGGCACAATCCCAGGACACCAAGATCATCACCTGAGCCAAAGGCAGAGGCCCAACCCACTGAGCCACCCAGGCACCCCGGAATAAATGATTCTTAAAATTATCCTTTATCCAAGATTTGTCTGTTTCTCTTTTGGCCACTTTGTTTTTACTGTTTCTCCTCTGTGCTGTTTATTTCTTCAAATATCTGGCAGTCCTGAGATACCCATTTATATTTATGAATGAAGGCAGCTATGATGCTGTATCTCTGCAAGTACAAAGGTCTGTTTCTGTTATGCTATGTTATTTATTTATTTTAAAGTCTGTTTCCATTAATGGGGGGCTGGTGACAAGCAAGCTTTCACCCAACCCTACCAACCCACACAGCCCCGTCATCAGGCTGAACTGATGAGGGCTATATCCTGTTTGCCTATACCAATTCCACACCCCAACAGAGCAATTTAGCCTGAGAGTAAACAGAGGAGGCCAGGAACTCTGTGTATTAATAACGGAGAGAACAGGAAGGAAGGTAGAGAAGGCACATCTGTTCAGAAGATACCCCTTCAAGGAGTCATTTCGGTGGGTCCGTCCTTCACCTTTCTTTCTGACTATACCATGTCTCCAAGACTCTGCATGAGGAACTCTTCTTTCTCTCAAGGGATAATTCTCTGCTTTAGGCTTCAGCACATATTTGGCATGAAGAGCTCTCCAGTCTAGTTTATTTCACTGCGTAACCCCATCATTTTTCAGTCTTCTAGAAATTTTCTACCAAATGGACTAGACTGTTGCCCAACCTATATCATGTTTTTCTCTACCTATGATGACTCTATTCCCTTTTATATGTTTTAACTAGGGTCGTCATGGAATTTAGGGAAAAACATGTAAAAACAAATCATTAGTCCTCTATCTTGACCAGAGACAGAAAAATCTCTGAGGACACAGTAGCACTTGTGGAGAAAAAGAGAAAACCATTTATCTGAAGAAAAGAAAACTCATAAGTTTCACTTCAGTTTCTTTTTCTTTTTTTAAATTCAAGTAAAATCACACTTCATATGTTGAATTTTAATTTAATGCTTTTAAACATCCAAGCAGAAACTTCCTTTGTGAACACCAGAGAATGTAGATATTCTCATATAGCAGAACATGGTCTTCAACCATACCATCGTCAAAATGATGGATGGAAAGGAATGAGAGGTGATTAAAGATATCAAATATTTCTACCATTCAACCACAAAACCCCACAGACAGATATCTGGTGTATACGTCATACAAATTCACGTATCTGCTTTATTTTAGAATTCTTTATAAAGATTATATAAATCCCTTACTTCAATATGGTCTTTGTATTTGCAATACCCAAAGGGCAATGGAAAAACTGATTTTATAGCACACTCTGCCATTTAAAAATACAATGTATTTTATCCTTGGTAATAACCACAAAATGATAAACTGACAGTTTGTAAATGTATGTCAAATTTCTTTTGTTATCACCAGATTGAAAAATATTTCTAAATACATTCCCTGGTGATGACTTTGGTATCCTCAAATCTTTGATTCAACTATGTTAGGAATCTAAAGAAATATACTTTAGAATAAATTTCTTGAAGATGAAAAATTTCTTATAGATTTAATTCATTCTAATGGTTAAACTGTTCCTTGTTTCCCCAAGTTAATTGTAAAATAGAATAAACATGAACTGGATTACATTGCAACAAAAGTGATACAGGAGACTATGATGTTATACATAAATTGTCACTACAGGCATAGTCTCTAGAAAAAGCAAAGGTTGTTACAATGAAGATAGGGGCTGCTCTTTGAAGAGAATGCAAAGCTCTCCAAGGGGTCATTTACAATGTTTCTTCAAGGCACTGATCTAAATTATTCTTACCTTAAAACCAATGAAACAGCAACAGTCATTAACAAAGTAGGTGGCAGCCTACCTGGCTTAATTGGAAGGTTTCCTCCCGCTCTCTCTTTTAATGGAATGTCATAGTGCCATCCACAAAATCTGACCCATTCTTTGAGCCTTTCAGGAGGAGCCTAGTAAATAATGAGAAGGTTCTGGGCAAAAAGATGGAGCTTACAGCTAGAAGAGAGCCTAACAGTCATGTATACCTGATTTTTACCTCCAATTATTATCTATGTGACCTCTACCAATAAATTCTTTCATTTAAGGCTCTTATAAATAAAAAATCACTCAAACTCTCTTAAGTAAGAAAGAGAATCTATTTCAGATTTAGTGAAGCTTCATAGGAAACCAAAAAGAAAAAAGAAAAAAAAAAAAAGGCAGGCCAAAGATGGGTAGAATTCAAGGTAACTTTGGGAGTGACCACTTTCTGACTTCCATTTGTCTCAGCATATCTGTGCTTCTTGGAACATGTCTGTCATTTTCTTTTGGGTTGTTCAGATTCCTCTGCTTACTCGTCTTAAGCCTGACCATAAATGGCAGCATCCTCATTAGGCCTATAGATCCTTAAGTCAGTGACTTACTGCCAGATATTTTTTATTTTTTGGTTCCACATCCAGAGAGGAAAAACCAGATTGTGGTAGATAATCCCTTCCTACCAGACCGATCTACTGGATTCCTACACACTGGCAAGCAATAGGGACCAATCCTAACCAAGGTATTTACACTGGCCCAATATCTGCAGCCAGGGAGAGAGTGATCACACAGGAAGTAGGTCTATCCAGAGGGGCCAGGCAGCACTGAGGCAGCAGGACATGAAAGGTTCTAGTAAACTTTCTTAATTTCATTTCCAAATCTGCAAAACCTGGGCAAGCAATCTGCTTCACAAATTTTGGGGGAAATTGAGTATTTTTGTTGACTTTTTACTTAAATAGACTTAAAATGGTGTATTGCTCTTTTGTTGCTTTTTGGCAAACGCTATCACTTTATTTACTTGATATAGTTGACATCACTGATGGTGATTATGTTGACATTTGATCTTCATTGCAAAATTAGCATACATGAGTATTGGCTCCAGAGTACATAAACATTGCCTGGACTTTCAGAACATCTCACTGAAACAAACATATTTGACAATGCACATTTGCAAAACATTTTATAGCTTACAAAGTGCTCCACATGGAGACCATCATTTCATGTGGTAATCTGCAGTGGCCACATACATTGCATAGGCTTCCCTTCCAAAGTCTTATGTTCCTACCTCTGTTGTTTTGAGGCCAGAGCTCTGTTCAGTGGCCTCAGATATGCTCATGCTGTTTCTTTAAGAACGAAGGCTGCCAAACACATAATCATGATTCAATTTAGGGTTTTAAAACAATAAAAATAAATCCATAGGTGAGCCCAGTGTTCACTGGCGGAAAACACTCAGGACGGAAATACTCTGGGAAGTCAGGGAGCTGGAGAAGCCATGGCCTAATTTTAAAGTAAAGCAGAAAACTTAAGAGATTAACACAGTTTAGTTCAGAAATTATCTTGAGTTTCCTGATTATCCAAATATCAAAGTGTTACCTTTTACTCTTGCTTATTCCAAGGAAGGTATCTTTTACTAATTTAAAATTAGTAATTTTAAAAATAATTTTTAAAATTATTAAATTTTTAAAATTTAAATATCTTGGATAATGGGTTACCTGGGTGGCTCAGTCAGTTGAACGTGTGACTCTTGACTTCAGCTAAGGCCATGATCTCAGGGTGGTGAGATGGAGCCCATCAGGATCTGTGCTCAGTAATAAGTCTGTTTGGGGATTCTCTCTCTCCCTCACCCCTGCTGCTGCCCCCACTTGCACTTGCACACATGCATGTGCTCTCTGTCTCTAAACAAATAAAATCCTTTAAAAAATATTGTATAATAATGACCATATTTGCGTGACTTCAGAGGTGAAAAAGTAGCCTATAGTCTTCTTACAATTATCTTAAAGAATCAGGTGCCCTGGTGACTGTCTTAAAGCCCCATCCACAAATTATTGCTATACTCCTCTGTGGGTTCTTCCTATTTACAAAAAAATACTGCATGTAATTGCACTAGTGAATTGTATCCAGGATTCACGTTTAAGTATGATTTTTAGGGATACAGTATAAAAGCAATCTAATAGCAACTTGTGTTGGATGTGCTTCTTATCAGCTTCTCAGTTTCCAAACTCATCAAATATTGAAGTTGTTGGAGCCAAAACCAACCCTCCAACACCTGAAACATTTATTTGGAACTACACTTAGAATACAAAGAGCTAGGACAGGAAAGAAAAACAAGTCAATACAACCACAGTGTTCTGTTTTTCCCAGAATGTGTGTTCTGAAAGAAATATTGAGATGCAGTCAAAGACTGAGAGTCATGTCTGTTGTTCTCCAGTTCTTCCGACCACCCCTGCCCCCAAGCAAGTGGTAGCAAGTGTTGCATTACCACCCACTGCAGGAAGTCCCTCTCTGGAAGCATGAGTACTGGGAGCCACATCCTAGATCACTGTGTGGCTTAGCTTCTTGATCTGCCTACCTTAGAATGGCATCATAGAGTAATGTCTGACTCACTTACTTCAGCCAGCTGTCTAAAGTATAAAAGAGAATCACCTAAGTGAAACTATTTTGAAGAGCTGAAAACTGCCGTACAAAATCAGGAATGAAGTGAAGGTAGGCTATTTTTGCTCAGAACACAAACGTTGTTTCTGCTCTTTGCCACTGAAGAGAATCCTCAAACTAAGTAATTCTCTTTTCTTGGATATAAATGCTTTGGGAAAGAATGTTCTTACTGTGATATATTCCCTCACCTCCATCCCACTAGGCCTTTCAGAATGCTGTTGACATTTTTCTCGACATATTTGAGGATTTTGCTGACATTTTCCTCAGGGCCCTTTCAGCTTCTGACTACAGCACAGTGCCAGAACCAGACCACACGTCTTAAGGTTTTGTTATGGCGGCACCCACATCTAGGTACCAAAACCCATTCCCTTTATCCAACATAGTCTTAATAAACCACTCCAAAAGTTAGTGGCTTAAAATAATAGCACACATTAATTTTGCTCACAAATTTTCAGTTGGGGCAGGGCTTAGAAGGAATCGCTCCTCTTTATTTCACAGTATCATTTGTGGCTGCCTGACTAGAATCTGGAAAACTAACTTTCAAGATGACAAATGGGTGCTAACCACTACCTAAGGGCTCATTGCAGGTCTGTCTGTGTGGGCCTCCTGGAGGTGCATTTGGCTTAGGCTTTCTGATGGCATAGTGGCTTAGATACCAAGAGCACACAGCCAAGAGACAGGAAGAGGAAGTTGTTAGTTTCTTAAGACTTGTGCCTGGAAACTGTCATAGCATCCTTTCTACCATATTCTCACTTTCTCTTGTCTTATTACATTGGTAGAACCATCCAGAACCATGATATATAATAATATTGATTCTGTGAAGATTTTTTAGTTTATTCCTAACTTGAATGGTAATGATTCTAGTGTTCTCAATTAAGTGCAATGATGGAGTTACCACTGACACATGCATTTTTTATGATGCTAAAGAAGTATCCATCTATTTCTATTTTACCAGAACATTCTACTAAAATAACATTGAATTTTTATCAAATGTCTTTCAGCATCAGTGAAGACATATTTTTTTTCTCTTTTGATATAATAATCCCATGAATTAAATTAAGATATTTTCAATTACTGAATTCTCTTGAATTCCTGGCAGAACCTGATTTGGTAATGGTGACTTATTTTTTAATATTACTGTATTGATCTTATTTTATGAGTCTGTCTTTCACACACCAAACTAAAAAGTCTTTGAAGTCAGAAGATATTTTGTTATTTATTATTGTTTTCCCCGGACCAAATAAAGTGACTAGTAACCAATAGGTCCTTAGAAATATTTGTTGAATGAATTAAATAAATTATAGGAGTACAATAACTATTTTTTGAAGTCTTCTCAATCCCATTTCTAAAGAAAACACTGCAACCACGAATAGCATAGTCTTGATCACTTCCTTCTCTCTGTTGTGTACATTAGTTAATCAAGGTTAATGTATATGCAGCCACAATGCATATACATTATGACAGGATGCTATGTCCTATGAAATCTGTTTATAGGAGTCAAACCATAGCATATGACCCCCCACACACACACACACAAACTGGCAGATTATAATATAGCCCTTTGAGATAGCTAAAAGGACCACTTACAGTGATGGTCAGTAGCTCCTAATTATTGCTACTAAAAAAATGTTCTTTAATGTTTTCATTCCTGATGGTATACCTCCCTGAGTACTAAAGGTACTGAATCTTTTACTTTGTTCTTCATGCCTTAGTAGCCTAACAGTAAGTAATCAAATTCAAATTTTAAATACATTGGCCAAAATTCAGTGTGTTTCTATGGCTGAAGATATGCTGCTGGACCTAAAAAGTAGTAGTAGTCATAAACAGTCATCTTAACCATTTAGAAAAGACATGACCGCTGTTACTATCTTAAAAATCAATACATCTTTCAATATAAATAAGGCAAATGAAAGCCAAATAGCCAAATTCAAGCCCTGATTCCAGATCTCTATTCATGAACAAATATGTAAGTGTTCAATACCACTTGAATTCCATTGCAGATTATTTTTAAACACTTAATAAAACTCCAAACAGAAACTAAGAATAAGAAATTTAGAGCTTAATAATACAAGCTTTTAGGGGGAAAAAAAAGTCTATCTGTAAATCCTAATAGAATTCTTCAGAGGTCATTTAAATTACAAAATTTAGAGCTGATGACCTAACTTCTAAGCATGATAAATATTAAAACCTAATTAACGTCATCATCTGGAGAACTTAGAGCCTCTACAAACATGTTTCTTCCACATGGCAGACTCTACATAACTAAACAATCTTAGGGTTGGAAGGGAATTGGAAGATCACTTAAGAGTATTAAATGGGATAGTATAGGTGAAATGGGCATATGAGAGCCTAATATAGGACCTGGCATTTTGTAAGCACCCAATAAATATTTGAATTAAGTCTATTCCCATTGTCAGTGATTAAAAATAATTATTTCAGATAAAGTCTCTACAATAAGAAACATTGTTTGCCACAACTCAGAGAATACAGATAAGCAAGTACATACATTAAACACACATAACAGTTTTGTACAAGTAGACAGAAAGCAGCACTGAATTTCAAGTCAGAAAAACTAAATACGAATCCCAGTTTTACCACTAACCAGTTATCTGAAGTTGGAAACGTCATTTAACTCATCCAAATATCCATTTTCTGACTTGTAAGAATGGGAGTAATCATCTCAATCACATACTGTGCGAGTTATTATAAGCACAAAGTCAAATAAGAAAATTCATTGGAAAGAACAATATAAATCTAGGATATTAATGTAATTGCTGTGATTATATTAGTATGGTATCTCTCTCTGGACACTGAAGAGTAGGTTTGGAAAATGATATACAAATTCATCTGTAACATTACAGGAAATTTTAAGAGAGCTATGGAAATTAATACATTTTTGGAAAGTAGTTTTCCAAGGATATACTCTATTGTAAAAACAATAAATCACTACAGATCAGATACAACAGATGAATTTTACACTTAACACAGTGAATGCTTCAGGGTCGGTGCAGTTTTCCTCAAAGTTCAACTTAGGGTTTATAATCAAACAGCTCCACAGTAGCAAGTAGAAAGGAATATATCAACCATCTTAAAGCCATCCAGTGACTCACTAGAGAAGTTCCTCAATTCTGGAACAGTTTTGCAAATATTTTTAAAATACCAGACAAATTGGCTAAGATGTAAAATATAAATCAGCTTTGGGGAGGCTGATATAAATAATGTTGAAAAGAAATTAAATATGTGCTCTTAATTCATCATAAAATAACTTCCAGAAAAACATGATAGGCTTTAAACATAATGGGCTAAATCACACATCAAGGTACCTTAGCAATAATTGGACATTTTATTCTTCACAATAAAATGCTAAACTATGAAGCATGGTTTCCTAGTAACAGCAGTAATACTAGGTAAATAAAATAGAATTCAGGTTACAGCAATCAGCAACCATTCAGCTTCCAATGAGAGGTTGAAATCATTTGGATACTTACTTTTTCATTTCCATTATCATAAAAATGAAACAAAAAGAAATTGACTTTCCAAGTATAGAATTATATTTTCAAAATTTGGAGTACGCATTGAAGTGGTGCCCCTATATTCTCTGGACAATCTGGCCTTTCCTGGCCACTGCATAATCATCCCCAACTAGATTGTTCTTACCCAGTGAGTGAAGGAGAAGGCTTCCTACCTGACATAAATTGTGAAAAGCTGAGACCAACCTCAACTCTACTCACTGATGTGTGAAATACCACACTTAAAGTGCTTTTTTTTTGTTCATTTGTGGTTCTTTGTTTTGTTTTGTTCTTGCCTTTTATGTAAGTCTTTCTGGTCCCAAATTTCAAAAATGCAAATGTTCCAATATGCACACTCATGTCTCCAGCATAAACCCTTCAACCAAATTAAATCCTGGACCTGTACAAGAATTGTACTAGGAAAAAGAAGCAGAAACTGATAATGTAAGAGATGGTTTGTGTAAATAACTCAGCTGGTAGCTACTACTGAAATGCAATGGGCCTGTATTGCTCCATAATATCAAAGGAATGTAATGCTAAAATCATGAGAAAATGAAGAATATAGATAGGATTTTTCTACTATACTTTTAAAACATCTTTGATACTCATAGCCAGTCATTTACAACCAATCACTAGCAGACAACAGAATGGTAAATAAAAAAATAATAGTGGAAAAACTCGGACATATGCTCCCCTATAAATTTTATATGTATTGCTTTAGACATGTAGAGATAGGCAGAAATATCATATTTTATAGAAAAATTACTATTCCTGGAAAGTAATAATGTAACGTATGTTGTTTTGCAAAACACATCATGTTATATAAGAGGTGCACCATATGTTCATGTTTTGGAACATGCTATGCCATAGGCATAGCAATCTGTTTTGGTTATCTATCAAAAATCCACTCCCCTAATCTTCCTTCCTAAAGATCCCTCTTTTGTTTTGTTTTGTTTTGTTTTGTTTTGTTTTGTTTTGTTTTGTTTTACTGTCCTATATCTTATTAGGAAGAATATTCTAAATCCTAGCTGAGGAGTAAAGGCTCATTAGTCTATTCCAATCATGGTAATCCTTTGCCATGAAATGACTGGCTTAGAAATAAGCATGTAGTGCAATTCTGATCAATGATACAAAACAGAAGTCCACTGTAGAGCCTTCTTTACTGATTAAAAATAAAAAGACAGGGGAATCTGTGTGGCTCAGTTGGTTAGGCATCTGAGTCTTCATCTCAGGGTCATGAGTTCCAGCCCCAAAGATTGGGCTCCATGCTCAGTGTGGACCCTACTTAAAACATTTTTTTTTTTAAGACACAGAAAAAACTTCTCTCATCTACTCACTAAGTGTTTTGTCTAGGTGCAATGCCTGGAACTAATGCAGCTATTTTGCAACCACTAATGATGGATGATCCAGTATCCTCTGGATGGCAGAGCATAGTAATGGAAAAAACGTAGGTCCTTTACCTCACTGAGCAGCTAGATTAACCAATCCTGGAGCTCTTTTGCCTCTGGACATCTTTTTTTTTTTTTTTTTTAAGATTTTATTTATTTATTTGACAGAGAGAGATCACAAGTAGGCAGAGAGGCAGGCAGAGAGAGAGAGGAGGAAGCAGGCTCCGTGCTGAGCAGAGAGCCCGATGCGGGACTCGATCCAAGGACCCTGAGATCATGACCTGAGCCGAAGGCAGCGGCTTAACCCACTGAGCCACCCAGGCGTCCTGCCTCTGGACTTCTTATTATGTAAGATAATACATATTATTAGTTAAGACCAATGAGTTGGGCTCTTTTGTAGCCAAAAGTATTCTAACTACTACAGAATATATAATTATCACAGCAAAGCATTTGAAAGGTCTCTTGCGTATCCCTGTATATTCAATGAAGATATGTGGATTGAACAAAGGTTTAATTGGGCAGGTTAATAGATGGTTACATAATGGAGGGAAGTCTTTGGTAGTGTGTCTCAATTCTTTTTGCCTTTAGCTTCTTCTGCCAAACTTTTTTGTAATCAACAATGGATAACTATACAGAAGACATAGCATATGTAGATAATTTAGCAGAGAGCAATAATGTGCTAGATGACAGAATCAGAACTGAAGATGTTTCTTCCTAAGGAATGATATGAATGCCCGATGTTTCTATCCTACCTCAAGATTCTTTTCAGCTCTTATCCACCTCAGCTTATCTGTGAAGTTTTTCCTTATCTCCCACTCATAGGCACAGTTTAACATCCAATCCCAGTCCAGGCCCTTGTCTCTACCACTATCATAGCTTTCACTGCACCTTAATATATACTTGTTTACTTATCTATGCATGTGAGCTCCCGGAAAACAGAAACCATGCTTTATTCATCTTTGTACCTTCAGTCACCCATTTGGTGCCATTAGCAGAATAAATGCCTACATGAATACATAAGTGAATGAATGAACAAATAAATGAGTTGATTGTAAAGAAACAGTTTTCTTTATGTGAAGCTGAAGGACAAGAAGAAAAGAAACAAAATTGAATAGTTAATGGAAACTACTGAAGAACAGGAACAATCTGAATTTAGACTCAATATAACCCCTTATTCAGAAATATTTTAGGAGGCTCTTCTTTCACCTGACTGAGCCTTCCTTTCTTTCATTTGTGACTTGTCCACATGTGTGTGTACACATGCATGAACATACAATATAACATTATAGGTGGCCACAATTTTTCACAAAGACCATCTTTGCAAATGCACTAAATAGACTGAATTATGCTTTAAACAACAATCACTGTGCATTTGCAGTTATTATAGAAATCATTGGTAGCCTAGACAGAGTAATTTGTGCTTCAGGCCCTGGAAAGTCCTGTGCCTTGATGGTGGTGATGTAGAATACTTGGAATTAAAATCTAATCCCCTCATAATTTCCTATTCTTTCAAAGGCTGCTGAAAATGTTTACTTCCCACTGTCTTCTCCAATGCTGCTCCAAGTTCCCTTCCAAATACATATAAACCTGAGATGTAAGATTTATGCTACTTCTTTATGATACACAACTAAATATATGTTTTCTAGAAAGCCTAGCAATTCAAAATAAAGCATATGTATGTGTTAAGAATCAAAAGCTTATATCTGAAAAGGAAATAGAGATGTGTTATTTTTCAGAGTATAGCAAGAAAGCCAAAGGAATGATATACCAATACTTAGTTGGAACTCAAAGGCACAGCCACTAGATATCAAAAACAGGCTAACAAAACTACTGACCAAATCATAAAAGCAAATTAATATCAGAGTTTCATTTCATTATCAAAACAAGGTTCCAAGTTAACCCCTGTACATGGAATGAGCTCTTGCTAAACGTACTTGAACGTCCTCATTTAGAGTGTGTTGTGAAATCAAACTGAGAGTTGGCAGGAAAACTGAACACCTGAAAATTCATGTATGAGCCTTCAAGAAGACAAGTTTAAATTGTCACCTGAAATTTACAAAATGTGACTATAAGGTACTTGAGTAGTTATTTTTGCCTAAACTTAATCCAGTCAAGAAGTTACCAGCCTCTATTTTCTCAGACTATGGTAACTACCACCTACTTCAGCTCCAAGTGAAAATTATTTGTTAGACATATAGTATCGGGAGATAACCAGGATAATAGCGTCTCTATGTCATGTCTTCTACCATTGTACAATTTTGAGAGATTTGAGCTTTGTTACAGGGTATTAAATAAAGAAAAGGGAAGAATGAACATTACACTAACTTACGTGTGTGTGTGTGTGTGTGTGTGTGAGATAGAATATAGAAGTTCAAATATTAAATTTTTAAACTCAATTCAATAATCACTAACTGAGCTCACACTCTATGTACTGTTATATATTTTATGCTTTGCTGTGTATTGGTTTTTTTAAAAAATCACATTTATAAGAGTCTTGCACTCAAAAAATCTTACCCTCTTAAGGAAAGTATAATCGAATGATGAAGTGTTTCTCAATGTATTTTCAACCACAAAAACACTCACTGTGAACTAGTCACATCATCATCCCATGGACCTTGGGTCTTAGCCTGATGTCAAATGCTTAAGACATTTGGGGAGCTTGGAAGTGAAAGACTATTTTGCATAAGGCAGTTAGGCTAGAAGGCACAGGGCAACCTCTGGAGGTTTTATAATACTGCCTCCAAATTTTTTGACATGTCTCGTGTCAAGAAGTGGGGTCTTCATCTCTACCCCATGATTCTGAGTAGGCTTGCAACTGCTTCAGTCAAGATGAATAGAGCAAAAGTGATCCTGACTTCTGAGGCTAGAACAGAAAAGAACAGATACTGATTCTCTTTTTAAATTCCTGCTTTCCAGATGCCTCCTTGGAGTAAACTCTAAGGCCCCAAGGACCATGTAATGAGAAGCCCAAATCCAGGGAGAGGCAACACATAGGTCCTCTTATTGACAGGTCCCAAATGACTCCTCCTTTTGAGTCATCCTAGCTGAGATGCATATATATGAGGGAAGAATCCTCTGGTTCTGTGGTTCTCAAATATTAGCATGCATTAGAGTCACCTAAGGGCTTATTAAAAACATAGGTTGAGTCCAACTGCTAGCGTTTCTAATACAGCATATCTGGGATGGGACTAGATAATTTAATTACGTCTACATTTCCCGATGATTCAAGATGCACTGCTGTAGATGATCAAGTTACCATCCATTGATGAAACTCTAACATCATGGAGCAGAGAGAAGCCATCCCTGTTCTGCCATGTCTGGATTCCTGACCCACAGAATCTATTTACAGAATTACTCCACCTTTTCCCATTCAAGAAGGTATATTATTAGAATGAAGATTAGTAAAATGACATTATAGGACACTTTTAATTCACTCTAATTGATTTCAAAGCACAACATTCACAAACTTTCATGCTTTAATTATTAGCTTTAATTATTACTGTGATAGAACACAGTTTACACGTGATTGCAAAACATCACTGCTTACTCCTCACATCTGGAAGACTACCCTATTTAAGAGCATGAGCTTTGAAATCAGTGGAGCTGGTTTTGAATCTCACCTCTGCTACTTAAATGCTAGCTCAGTAACTGACAGAGAAGGAGAGAAGCCTAAGGGGTTTGTGTGCCTGGGTTTAAATCCAGGTCTAGCACCTTCCAGATGTGTGTGATCTGAAACAAGATACTTAATCTGTGTAAGCCTCTGTTGCTCCAATCCTAGAATGGACTGAGAAGACTGTTGTGGTCATTAAATGAGATAATGCTTTTAAAACAGTTCGTGGGACTGAGAAGTCAGCTCATAACTATCTTATGAAATGGTGTGTGTGGCCTTTTAACACTCTGAGAATTAGCACTTCCTCTACAAAACCACGATAACAATCAATATCAAACTCATAAAGTGATCATTAGGATTAAATAATAAACAATACTTGCCCAATAAAAGGCAGATGATGATGATGATGATGATATTGCTATGAAAGAGGACATTACCAGGGACAGAAAGAATGAATGAGCAAGTTCTATTCCAATAAAATAGAGCTTGCCTGTGTGGGTGCAGTGACAGCAATACATAGACTGTTTTAGCCCAGCACTAATCAGATAGTAAACGAGTATGTGGTATTAACATTTCCATGATAGAATCAAAGGGATTCCTGAATATCTGTTCATTTACACTCTGAAGCTAAAGTAAGAACTGCAATAAATCATCATATATTTTGGCCACTGTCTTGTTAGCAACAGATCTTGGGAGTTGTGAACCAAGCCCCATCCCAGCAGTTGTGAATCAAGCATTTCTCAATCTCCAGCATCTATTCCTCTTTCTTCCCTCAGTACCCAAAGCACAGGTTTGAGGTGCCATTTTTACTAGACATTGTGCTACTGAATTATTAGATGGGCAGAAAATCCAAAGGAATATTAATCAGTAGTGAGTATGTTAGCTAAAAACTCAGTAATGAAGAGGGACTTTTAAAAACAAAGAATCTGGGGCACCTGGGTGGCTCAGTGGGTTAAAGCCTCTGCCTTCGGCTCAGGTTATGATCCCAGGGTCCTGGGATCGAGCCCCATATCGGGCTCTCTGCTCCGCGGAGAGCCTGCTTCCTCCTCTCTCTCTCTTTGCCTGCCTCTCTGCCTACTTGTGATCTGTCAAATAAATAAATTAAAAAATCTTTTAAAAATATATATAAATAAAATAAAAAAATAAAAACAAAGAGTCTTCAGGGCCCTACGAAATAAATCTATAGTAATGTAATGATGGGTGAGGAGATTGTAATTTTGATGCAAGATTTTTTCAGTTCAGTTAAACCACAGCTCACAGGAGCTCCCTTCTTCTAAGGGTGGTCTGGTGATTACAGATTTTACAAGACATAGATATGGCTTCCTTTAAAAATTATTTCTTACTCATGATGTGTTTCATTCTTTGTGTAACTAGAAGAATGCTGAAAGAAAATTTAGGTAAATATTTTCCTTCTCTTGGGATGGGGAAGAATTTTCTAAGCATAAAGAAGTAAAACGGGTCACAAAGGAAAAGATAGATTTGACTACATAAGAATTGAAACCTTCCATATGTTAGGAAACGCCAAGCTAAATGAAAACTGAGAAATACCATCATCCACAAAGCATTCATGTCCATAATATACAAACCAATAATAAAACTCTAGCATCTCAGTAGAAATATGGTCTAGAACTAGACATAGATAATTTATGTTATTAGTGGAAAAAGAATTGCAAACTTAAACTACATACATTTTTCCCCTAATAAATTAGCAAAGATTTTGAAATATGTTAATATTTTATGTTGGTGAAGGATGTTAAGACCAAGATTCTAATAGCCTTCTCAGAAAAGTGATCCAATTTTTTGGGAAAGCAATTTGGCTAAATGAGAAGTAATAAAAATGCTTTCAGTCCTTGGTCCTGTGAACCCACTCCTAAGTAAACTTGGAAAATTTTCCTGTGAAATAACCAGAGTTTCAGACAAAATTTGAAGCGTAACTATATGTACCAAAGCTTTCTTTATAAAAACAAAATTTATAGAATAGCTTATACTTGACATTATGGTTAAATAGTCTTCTATTTCTTATGAATATAATGCAGTAATATAAAAAATATTAAATTCTAGTGATTTGAGAAAGCTCATACCAAAAAATTAATGGAAAAAATCAAGATATAGAACAGGGTTCATTGGAGATAGCTTTTGAAATTTTTTGGTATTGGCTTTTTGGAGTGCTGCATTGAAGTATATTCTGACACGGCATCTGGGCTCAGCAGGAAAGAAGGCTGTGATCAGTAATATCTGCCATCGGCATAACAGGTAGGAAATAGCGGCACACATGCATTATATCTGCCATCCTTAGTAGTACATGCAACATAGTCCTAATCACTCATCAGCATATTAGTCATGTGTGCATGTGCCTGCTCATGCGTGTGAAACCACTCCATTTAACTGTGATTATCTTTAGCCTGTGCTATTAGGATGATATGGTTTTAAAATGCTTTTTAAAAATTTACTGTATTGAACATATATTGATTTTATATTATTATTTTTTTAGATCTTCAAATTGTTCAAATGATTTTTTAAAGATTTTATTTATTCATTTGAGAGAGAATGAGAGAGATTTATTTGTTTGAGAGAGAGAGCACAGGCAGTGGGGAGAGGGAGAAGCAGGCTCCCCACTGAGCAAGGAGCCTGACTTGGAACTCCATCCCAGAACCCTGAGATCATGACCTGAACCGAAGGCAAACGTTTAACTGACTGAGCCACCCAGGCAACCCGTTCAAGTGATTTATTTTTTTAAGCAAGATATTACATTCATTCTGGGGAAGGTGACAGGAGTAAGGGACAAAAACATAGGTAGAGAGATTTTGTAGGGGTGTGTATGTGTGTGTGTGTGTGTGTGTGTGTGTTGTGTTTGTGTTTGTTTTTGTTTTCCAGGAAGTAAATGTGTTATTAGAGTTAGGAATATCTTTCCCAGTACAGGTTCCTTCAAAATCTCTTCAAATCTGCTTATGAATAAGAATGTGACCTTTTGTCTCCTATGGAAATCCAAGCACTTGAAGGAAGATTTCTGTGAGTGAGCTAAAAAAAGAATCAATTTTTGTCCGTATAAATAGCCAAAGGTCCTAAAACTATTAAGACCACCTTTGAAAAGGCCAGTCTTATGCTAAGCTTTTAAAATTTTTAAACAATTAATGCCGCTTTTCTTTTTCTTTACTAATTTGTATACTTCTCAGTCATCCTCACTCTCGAAGCTGATTTTGATATTTTTAAGTTCTGATTTCTTAGCAGAGAGTAATTACCAGGTGAAGAAGGAAGCAGGTATGGTTTCTTGGCTGAATTTCTTCCACCTTATGAGGCTGTCTCAGAATTGGAAGCCATAAGCTTCAGGGAGTCAGAGACAAAGGGCCCAGATGCAGCTCTCCCTTTAATTAGCTCTGTGACATGAGACAAGTCATTTTCTCTGTTCCCTCTCAGAATTTCCATATTGGTAATATGAAAATACAGTGTTACTGTCCTCCAGGGCAGGATACGTGAGGATAAATTGAGTAAAAGATGCAAGGTGTATAAGTTGACAGGAGGCCATCCTTCCTACTGGGTCTCTCTCCCCCATGGCAGCATACAAATCCCTCCTAAGGTGTTAACTGATAATTAGGATGTTAACTAGCAGCCAAGGAGTCAGGGATTTTTGAGTTTTTAAAAGTAAATTAAGTGGGATTGTCTCCAATTTCAGAAATGGACAGTGTTGGCAAGATGTCCAGTGCTGACCCCAGGGAGTTTGTGGGGAGGATGTCTGGCTATAATTTCCCAAATCCTCGCCCAATTCTCTTAAAACAAAATCCATTATGACAATCATATATTGCCTTTTGTTAAGCCTTTTTTGACTATAGTTGAGTGAATTTGTCACCTTGCTCAAAGATGATGTTTGCATTACTCTGCTCCTTCATTGTATACCTATGTTCTTAGGAACATCCAGATAAGTGTTAAGGTACTGTTAACCAAACTGAGAATAGAAACAAACTGTGTGAAGTCATTACTGGATAGGCTCCCGATAACTGGTGCCTTCTTGGGGAAAACTTAAATATGTGAAGGATACTCCCAAATCCGAGTGAGGACTCTCACTGCATTAATGCATAGGCCCCTTTCTCTTGCCTTCTATACCATGTCTATATCCGTTGCAAGCTGAACAAATGCTTCCTCTGTGGAGGCACCACACCATACCTCCCTAGTCATGGGTGGACAAAAGAACAACATGCCAAGAGTTTTCATGGGCTGCATTACATCAATTTGGGAAATAATTATGTTTCCAAATTATGGAATTGCAAAAAAATTATCTAAGCTCAAATATTGAAATATGAAGAGTCTTGCTTTGCATTTATTTAAATTTTTGGTGAAATATATAAGCTAGATCTTATGCTTTATATATAAAACATCATAATTGCATTAAAACTACATTCTAGGGGCACCTGGGTGGCTCATTCATTAAGTGTCTGCCTTTGGCTGAGATCACTATCCCAGGGTCTTGGGATCAAGTTCTGCATCGGGCTCCCTGCTCGGCAGGAAGCCTGCTTTTCTCTCTCCCACTCCACCTGTTTGTGTCCCTTCTTTTGCTGTGTGTCTCTCTGTCAAATAAAAAATAGTATCTTTTTAAAAACCTACATTCTATTTTTCCTTATTATGGAGGTACAGGAAGACCCCAAATTCACCTCCCATGGATACACAGAATCTACAATTATATAGAGAGAAAATCCTCCAGAAGAACTGAGGGCTGACTGAACAGCTTCAGCACAACAAAGGGTATCAGAACCACATAGGTAAGGGTAGAAAAGATGGAGACACAGTAATGAGGGGAACCTCACTCCCTATGAGACAACCTGTAGTGGAGAGAGATATCACCAGAGGGATAGCTTCACCTACCCTGGGACACAGCAAAGAAACTGTAGTTTAAAGGACAACTAGACTATAAGTAAAGGAAATCCACTTACTCTAACCCTACAGCATCCACCTGTCTGCACCCCCGGCACAGTTCAGTGTGGAAAATTTCATTGTTGTCTTATTTTAAGAAATTGCCCCTGCCACCCTGATCTTTGGCAACCACGACCCTGATCATTTGGGAGCCATCAACACTCAGGCAAGGCCTTCCAGCAGCAAAAAGATCATAACATGCTGAAAGCTCAGATAATGTACTTTTTAGCAGTATAATATTTTTATTTTTATTTTTAAAATTTTATTTATTTATTTGACAGAGAGAGAGAGATCACAAGTAGGCAGAGAAGCAGACAGAGAGAGAGGGAGAAGCAGGCTCCCCACTGAGCTGAGAGTTCAATGCAGAGCCCGATCCCAGGACCCTGGGATCATGACCTGAGACGAAGGCAGAGGCTTTAACCCACTGAGCCACCCAGGCACCTCAGAAGTATAATATTTTAATCAAGATACATACATTTTTTTAGACATAATGCTATTGTACACTTACTAGACCACCACTAAACATAACTTTTGCATGCATTTGGGAAAACAAAAACTTCATTTGACTTGCTTTAGTGCAACATGTGTCTTATGGCAACGGTTTAGAACTGAACCCACAATCTCTCCAAAGTAAGCCTATATTGAAAATTGCGAAGATACGGAAGCAACCCAAATGCCCACCAACAGATGAATGAATAAAGAAGATGAATATACACAATAGAATACTACTCAGTCATAAAAGAGAATGAAGTCTTTCCATTAATAGCAACATGGATGAACCTAGGGGACATTATGCCAAGTGAAATAAGTCAGACAGAAAAACACAAAGCCATATTGTCTCAAGATCATTGACCGCTAGTCAAGAAAAAATTCTTGAGACTTTTTACTGTGCAATTTAGTAAGTTTTTTCAAGTAGCATAGGGACAGGACCCATAGGCAGAAAGAGTTGTACTCTTGCTGTATGAAGCTGGTGATTACATGCTTAGTGCTCAAGGGCAGTTCAGGGGGGCAATTATGCAGGGAGTATGAGATCATAAATGTCTTCCTCGAAAATTCTACACATAAAACTATTTTTTGCAAGATTTCTCTGGTGTTTATTTCAGCTCGATATTAGCTATCAATGAGATTTACATGCAGTCATGAGACCCTTTAAGAATATACCAACCAGCACTTATTCAATCCTTATCAAAACTCTGCAGGCTATCGGTGAGCCTTCTGGGCTAAAGGTGAACATTTGTCTGCTTCTATCCCTCATCAGTGTGATTTCACTTGGATATGGAATCTAAAAAACAAAACAAGAGAACAAAAGAAAACAGACTCACAAATACAAGAAACAAACTGTTAGTTACCAGATGGCAGAATAGGTGAAGGGGATGAAGGTTTTCCAACTTCCAGTTACAAAATAAAATAAGTCACAGGAACGTAATGAACAGCATAGGGAATAGTGTCAGTAATACTGTAATAACTTTGCATGATGATAGATGCAAACTAGACTCACAGGGATCATTTCATAATGTATAAAAATATCTAATCACTCTGATACACACCTGGAACTAATAGCATATTGTTTGTCAATTATATTTCAGTGGGAAAAAAAGTTTAGTCTGCATAAAAATAATACTTAACCTGGCTGGTGGGGGGATAAATTATGTCCAACATTCTGGAAAGCAATTCAGCCAAATACATTGGAGCTTAAGGTTTCTCATGCCATTTGATCCAGTATACTCTCAGGAGTTTTTCTGAATTCAATGATCATGTATGTAGACAACTGTTATTATCTAAAAAAATTCATACATATTATTTATAATAAGAAAGGCAGCAACTAAATGTCCATAAAATAGAGGAAACTGTGTAAATGGTGGCACATTGTGCACTATTATGGATATTATGCATAACAATGCAGCCATTAAAATGATAATTACATACATTTTAAATAAGAAAACATGCAGACAAAATCATAATTACTATAAGGTTATAAAACTATATACATAGAATAATCCCAAACTGGTTAATATTCAATATATGCTTAACAAAAGAAAGGACTGGAAGAAAACACACAAAAAATGTTAACAAGGTTATTTCTGGGTTTGGGTGAATTTTGTGTTTTAAAATTTTTTTCACATTTTTCTAAAAATTTAAATAATGATCATATAATATCTTTCAAATAAAAAATTTCTCCACCTCCTCCAAAAGAGATTTTCTCTGAAAGATTACAATTTTTTAATACAATATCCACCCAAAATGTATGCATGTAAAAAAAAGTGTCACATAGCATTTTATGTAAAATTAAAGATATTTCTTGATAAAAATGTCATTGTGGGGGCACCTGGGTGGCTCAGTGGGTTAAAGCCTCTGCCTTCAGCTCAGGTCATGATCCCAGAATCCTGGGATAGAGACCCACATTGGGATCTTTGCTCATCGGGGAGTCTGCTTCCCCCTCTCTCTCTGCCTGCCTCTCTGCCTGTCTATGATCTCTCATTGCTAAATAAATAATAAATCAAAAATCTGAAAAAAAAATGTCATTGTGGAGCCTTGAAAAGAAAAGCTTATCCAAAATAAAGAATGTATTAAGAATGCTTAAATGTTGTCTGTGTATAACTTTAAAAATAAATACTTATTTCTACTAGAATCGATTTATTAATATTTATATTTTGCCTGACAGAAGTGATGTGTTTCAAAAAAAAAGAAATGAGAGAGAGAGAGAAAGAGTGCAGGGGAGGAAAATGATTAAAGACTAAATCTTTTCTGACTTCCATTGTAAAATATACTTCAGTAGAATAATAATTTTGAAATATTCATTTGTTGGTGCATATATCACACACTTAATATGCACATATATGTATTTACTATATATGTCCATGTTATGTGTATGTTATCATAATAAACAAATTATGTTATTTAAAAAAAAAAAAAAAGAAGTGATGTGTTTCCAGTTATTCAGTCTTCTCACCAGTGGACATCATTCTCCAAAACAGGAATAGTAAAGCTAAAATTTCCCCCTTTTATTTTTTCTGTTTACTTCTAGGCATTACTATGATTTACTAGGGGAAAAAAAATCTTAAATCATCTTCTTAAGATCAAGTCACAACTGATTCAGAAATTGTTTGATTTACATTGGTCCCATAGTATCATCTCAGTGATGCTTGCAATGAAATAGGTGATCAATCCTGCATATGGCCAACCAGACACAGGGTTAACACTTCAGTCCATGTTGCCCTGGAACTGCTGCCAATAGGCACCAATTAAGCTTAATGGAACCATAGGAAGATAAGCATAATGGTAGCATGCTTTGGAGTCCCCAGAAGATGCAGGGGTACAAACTAGCATCACAGACATAAATTAAACAAATAGAAGTGGGGCAAGAAGGTACAGACAGATGTGAGGGTCAGCCTGGGATTTGGTGCATGAGTTCTCTATGTCAATGGCTTAATCTGGTGGAAACTTCCATCCCAGTCTGGACTGGCAGCATCTCAGTTGAAGTGGGAT
This sequence comes from Mustela nigripes, assembly GCF_022355385.1. Lineage (NCBI taxonomy): Eukaryota > Metazoa > Chordata > Mammalia > Carnivora > Mustelidae > Mustela > Mustela nigripes. Next base: position 16,397,692 of record NC_081571.1, read on the forward strand.
AGTGTGTGACCCCTGGTATGTTATCTAAAGCAATAGAGATATGCTTTTTCTTCCTACGTGGCCAGGTGACCATGCTTGATAACAGACCTCTTTCATAGTGGACTTGGACTCCAGAAAAGCAGATTGAGATCATTCTCCACCCCCCCACCCTGCCCTGATTTTTACTCTTTTTGTCCCATTCCCTGCTCTGATCAGACCCAACTTTTCTGGGTGAATATAAAGGGAAACAAACAACAATATAAATAACCTTGCTGAATAAGTTTGACAAATTTGAAGAGCACAGTCAATGTTGAGGAAATAGGGTTAATGTCCTTAAGTTTTAAGACGGTATGGAGATGTCACATATTATTCCCTTACTTCTTACATCTATATACTTATGTTTACATCTATATCTATCTATATCTTTCAAAACAAACATTTATTGAATATCTACTACACACCAGGCCCTATATAAGGTACAAGGCATTTGATTTGGTAGAAGACACAGACATGTTAATAAAAAAGGGTATTTCTGGGGCGCCTGGGTGGGTTAAGCTGCTGCCTTCAGCTCAGGTCATGATCTCAGGGTCCTGGGATCGAGCCCTGCGTCGGGCTCTCTGCTCAGCAGGGAGCCTGCTTCCCTCTCTCTCTCTCTGCCTGCCTCTCTGCCTACTTGTGATCTCTGTCTGTCAAATAAATAAATAAAATCTTTTTAAAAAAAAAGGGTATTTCCACAGTGTACATTGTATCAATACCAAGTTACAAGCTGAACACACCAAGACAGGAATAATTAGGTCTAACCAGGACGTGTGGGAATGGTCCTCAGTGTGATCTTTGGGCTAAGCTCTTTAGGTTAAAGAGAGTTTACCCTGAAGGTGAGGGTAGAAGGGAACTAGAGACAGAGAAAAGGTATTCAAAGGTGCAGATGAATGGACCAATAATGATGTACTCAGGAACTCCAAGTAGTTCACATAGACAATAGGGTGCAATGTGGGTAGAAGAGGTAGCAAAGGACTGTGTTTGCCAATCTAAGCTTCTACACTTCTTCCTGTAAGTAAAGAATAGCTGTTGAAGTATTTAACAAGGATCCAATCTGCAGATCAAAGTGAGTATTCTAGAAGCAAAGGGGGGGGGGTAGATTGAATGGGATGTACACCGGGAGGCCAGTTAAGCAGGCAATTGTTAAAGCTCCTATGGGAGATGTCAGAGGCCTGACATGACTTTAGACTAAAAGAGGGTAGTTTCAAAAAGAAAAAAAGAAAAGCATTAGATGTTTAAATTTCAAAATCTGTTGTACTAAAGCTGAGGGCAACATGGGGATTAGAGAAACTGAGAAATGGACTAGGGAGGCCAGGATGCAGCCTTCATAAGGAGAAAAGAGAGGAGAGGGGGTGAGGGTGGGATCTATATGCACAGGCATGTGTTATATTGCATCTAATTGGAAATAATGCCCTTTACCTGGAACTAAAACCTATTACCATGGCTTGACTGGAAATAAATGTAGCAATACATTCTGATGTTGCAGAAAAAGAAATAAGAAGAAAAGAGAAAAACTCATTTTGTATAGATTAATCTTCTATCACTGGGGCTTGGGTCCTGCTGTTTAGTAGCAGGACTAAATCTCTCTGTTCCCAGATCTCTCTTGCTGCAAAGGTTCACACTTGGTTGGTCTCAGAGGCAAGGAGGATTCAAATCACCTGTTCAGCCTTCCTATAATTCCTCCAGGGACCAGAATGAACATCAGATCCTTTTAGAAATTCACAGTCTACCCTGCCCTTGACCTCAGGAATTTCAAGTCATTGTGTTCTGATCTTCCTCCTCTTGGCTCCAGCCTTATATGCCCAAATGGAAAGAACTCCTGTGTTAACTCTTTCCATTTGGACCTGAAAGACCCAGCTAGGTCCTCAGCTACTTGCTGGTCCCCTCAGGATGGTATTTTAGGAAGGTCATTCTGGATACTGAATGACAATGAATTTGAGAGAAACAAGAGCAACAAGCAGGTGGTGATTGCCTGGACTAGATGGTGGCTACACTGAGGAAGAGAAAAATACAGATTTGAGAGATATTTGCCAGAATTTCAGGGGCTTATACAAAGGGGGTGACGAAGGAAAAAGAAGAGTCAAGGAAAACTTTCAGGTTTTGATCTAAACAATTAGGTAGATGGTGGTTTCATTCATCAAACTAGAGTACATAGGATATAGGATGTTCAATTGTAGACCTTGTGAAGTTGAGGTACTTATTTGGCCTCTAAGTGGAGACGTCTGGTAGTCTGGAAATCCACACTTGGAGGTCAGGAGAAAAATCTGAACAGGATAAATAATTCTGGTATCATCAGCATATAGATCACAAAGTTAGTATCTCCCTAGGAGAATGAATAGAGCACAAATAACCAGAACCCAGAGGAAGATCCAGATTTAAAAAAAATTAGAGAACAAAGGAGACTTTGGAAAAGAAAAAGAAAGTTTACTTGAAGGGACAAGACCAACCAGGAGAGTAAAATGTATTAAAAAAAAAAAAAAGTACAAGGAGCAGGGTGTGGCTAACACTTAAAACACTGCTGAAAAATGAAATAAGATCATTGCTGAAGTGTTCATTCATTTGAGAGACATGGAGGCTAGTGGTGACCTTGGAGAGAGCAGCTCCAGGGAAGCAGTAAGAATACAAATAGAGATAAAAATTGGAGAGGAGAAAAAATGGGAAGAAAGAGAGAGACAAAGTATAGAAACATGTTCACTAAGTTTGCCTGTCAAAGGTTGGGGAGAAAAAGCACAGTGGAGAGGGACATGTAATGAAGATAGGGTATAACTGAGAAGATGAGGCATCATCATAATAATTGAAGAGCAATTCTAAGGCAATCATGCAAAACTAAACGTGAACAAATGTGGAACAGACCATAACAGTAGGGCGTGGAAGAAATCAGAGGAAGAGAGCAAATGTTATGAACCTGGATGATTGCAGAGCAAGTACCAACAAGACATGGAAATCAAGAGAGCTGGGTTCAAATTCTTGCTCTGGCACTTGCTAATGTCTCCTCATGCATAAAATGGTGGATAATCCTTACCTTTTTGAGATAATCTGCCAAAAAAGTATACTTGCCACATAGTAAAAACTTGGCATACTATTTCCATTTGGAAACCTTAGTTTCTTTCTTTCCTTTTTTTTTTTTCATTTGCAGGTTAAAGCAAAGGAGCAAGAAGACTTTAATGGTAGGATATATGTATGTAAAATATAGAAATCTCGCATAAAAAAGAATTTTTGTATTTTCATATTTAAAATACACTAAGGTGAAGTCCTACAGTAATGTCCATACCTTGTATTTCACACCACTTTAAAATGTGTCCTGTCATCTCATTTTAGTCACAAAACAAGTCTATGAGGGAAGTAGGACAAGTATTCTTATCCCTTGTTAAAGATGCAGAAACTGGGGCATGCTGAGGTTAGGGAACAACCCATCCTCGGTTGTTAGCAGTGGAGGCTGGGCTCAAACTGGTCCCCAGAGTTCAGTGCTTTGTTTAGGAGCCCATAATATGCAGATAAAAGCTAACTGCAGTCTCAGTAGCACATCTAGAACAATGTTAAGTCAGAAATTATTTAGTACTTACTCCTCAGTTTTTAGAAATGAGTATGTTAAAGTTTCACTCAGCTGCATTTCATATCATCACTACAACAATTAATTCTCTGGTATTGAATTCTCCTTGCCTCTGAGACTAACCAACTATTTTCCTTTAAACTAAGGAGACAGGGAAGCAGAGAAGTTTAGTACCCCAGCAGCAGAACCTGAGCCCCAGTGATGGTGTGAAGAAAACAACACACCTATCCAATGATGACACAGTAACCAGAGAGAGGAATTTTGGTTAAAATATCCAGAAGAGGAGCACCTGGGTGGCTCAGTGGGTTAAAGGCTTTACCTTTGGCTCAGGTCATGATCCCACGGTCCTGGGATCAAGCCCCACATTGGGCTCCCTGCTCAGTAGGGAGCCTGCTTCCACCCCAACCCTCTCTGCCTATTTGTGGTCTCTGTCAGTTAAATAGATAAAATCTTTTTTATTTAAGATTTTATTTATTTGACAGACAGAGATCACAAGTAGATAGAGAGGCAGGCAGAGAGAAAGAGGAGGAAGCAGACTCCCCACTGAGCAGAGAGCCCGATGCGGGGCTCAATCCCAGGACCCTAGGATCATGACCTGAGCCGAAGGCAGAGTAGCTTTAACCCACTGAGCCACCCAGGCGCCCCATAAATAAAATCTTTAAAAAAAAAAAAAAAGTAAAATATCAGAAGAGAGGATTTCTAGTAAAATGGAACTGCAAATGAAGACAGAGGTCAACCCAAGCCATACTATTTCTACTACTGCTATTATTAGATATGCATCTACTAGATACATATAGATGTGTAGCTATGGATATATGGAGATAGATGATAGAGAGATAAGTAAATAGGCAACAGCAGAAGTAATAGCACTACCAGTAATAGCAGTACATGGGAGAAGTCAATTTCATCATTTCTTCTACTCCCCAAAAAAGACATAACACAAATTTATGATTTTCAAACTTTAAAAAATGAGACCCAAATGAGTAACCTGGAAGATCAAGTGGAAGGAATTGCTGGAAAATTTCTATTCAAAGGGCTACTACAAATTATGAAAAAAAGAAAAATTAGATGAGGTAGGCAGACTTAAGGTACATAACACAAAAATGATAGGAATTCCAGGAAAAAAGTTGCAGATTGAGGATAGATTCTAATTAAGCACAGAAAACTAATGTCCCTGAGTTGATGGAAGAGAATAGATTTGAAGGGCTTGCTGAGTTCCTCATCTACACATAACAGAGGAAACCAGAAAATAATAGATTACTATCACCTAATCTAGAGAGAAAAGTACAGCAACCCAAGAATCCTAAAGACCTCCAAGATACCACTTACAAGCCAGGTTAAAGGAAAGGTATTTGCCAAAAAGCCAGAATTCAGATAGTTCCCACTGAAAATAGTACTCCATACATACCAATAACCAAACAGCAAATTAATAAGAAGAAAGACCTTAATAAGAAGAAAGAAGAAAGAAAAAAAGGAAAGATGAAGACAGAAGGGAACAGCAGTGATTTTAACTTTGCAATATACATACTTAAATTTAAATAGATAATAACTGTGTATAAAATACATGCTAAATAAGGATCATCAGGGGAAAAAAAAAGTTATGCTACACGTGAAAATCCTATAGTTTGGAAAGTAAAAAATTATCTCAACAAAACCAAGGAAGTAGGGTGGTAAAGAAGAAAGAAGTAAGGTAAAAGTTTTCTGGATATCACATTTATATGGGGGAGACAAGTATGAGAAAAGTAAAAACATTCTATAACTGCCTGTTAGATTGGGGCAAGTATCAGAGTAATTGGGGAAAACGGTTTCTTATTATCATGCAATAATATATAAACAGGCATTTATGAGTGTTGGGAGAAGGATAACTACTAGTTGAATGTAATACTGCAGAAGAACTTCTAAATTAATGCAAGGGGCAGGAGCAAAAGGCAAATAATGGTATCAAGTCACAAAAAATTAAGAAAAAACAGTAAAGAAATCTTAGAATAAAACTAATAGGTACCACAGTGAAATTAAAAAATAAAACATGATAATGATGATATAAAACTCTGAAGAAAAATATAAAACATGATTTGAAATGCAAAAATTCTAATTAAAATATTAACATATAGGGGACGCCTGGGTGGCTCAGTTGGTTAAGCAGCTGCCTTCGGCTCAGGTCATGATCCCGGCATCCTGGGATCGAGTCCCACATCGGGCTCCTTGCTCCGCGGGGAGCCTGCTTCTCCTTCTGACTCTGCCTTCCACTCTGTCTGCCTGTGCTCGCTCTCGCTCTCTCTCATAAATAAATAAAAAAAATTTAAAAAAATAAAATAAATAAATAAATACTAACATATAGACTTCTGCATTGTATCAAAAGAAAGTAATTCCCTCTGATCAAGTAGTATTTACTCTGGGATTTCAAGAATTTTTCAAAATCAAAAAGTTTTAGTAAAATAGCAAGAAAAAGAAACAACTTGAATATGGTAAAACAACTTACCAAAGCTTATCGTAAAATATTTTAAAATTATGAAACAATAAAGACTTTCTCATTAAACTCAGATATGGATGCTTGATAACACCATTACCATTCAACATTGTTTTAAGACCCTAGAAAATGCAATAAGACAAGAAAATGAAATACGCTGTATAAATTGGAAAAGATTAAAAACTTAGTTTATATTTACTGATGACATTACTGTATACCTAAGGAATCCAAGAGACCCCAATGAAACATCACTAGAATTTAGTAAGACATATAGTAAGATGGCTGAATGCATAATAAATGAAAGAAAGGTTGAACCCATAATAAATGTACTAGATAATAAATGTTACTAACATATACTAGTTTTTTCCTCCATTTTCACTAGCTACTGAAAATATTCCACTCACAGTGCTAATGAAAATGATTAAAACAAGAACATAAGACCTGCATGAACAAAATAATAAAATCTTATTGAATGATTTTATATCCATAAATAGGAACACAGTATGATTAAAATGTCAAATCTCTTCAAATAAATATATACAGGAAATTCTGAAGGGATAAAGAGTTTGGGTAATATAATATTAAAGTCAGTATAGATGAATTAATGTCCAAGAATAATGGGGAAAAGTTATTTATAAGAAAAATGAAGATGAGGGTTTGCCTAACTGGGTATAAAAATATATACTAAAGCCACTATAATTAAACAATACAGTACTGACACAGCAATGAACAAAGTAGATCAGTGGAACAGAAGAAAAAAACCCTGAAATACATACCAATATATAAGGAATTTAATCTATTGTAAAGACAGAACTTCCATTCTATGAAAAAAGTATAACTTAAACAATTAATAATGTAACCCTGACAATCCATCTGAAAGAAATAAACTAAGACCTCTATCCCCTACAATGCTGACATGGAATCTAAAATGGATAAAAGACTTACATGTAAAAATAATATAATAATTATTTTATAAAAAGAAATTTAAGGGTTGGGAAGATGTTTTAAACCAAATAGCCCAAAGCTCTAAAAGTCAAGAAAGATATAGCTAAATAAGTGTGATGTTTAATTTTATTTGTCAACTTGACTGAGCCAAGAGATGCCCAGATAGCTGGTAAACCATTATTTCTGCGTGTGCCTGTGAGAATGGTTCTCGAAGTGATTAGCATTTGAATTCATTACACTAAAGATCTGCCCTCACCAATACTCGAGGGTGTGATCCAGTTCTTGAGGGCCAAAATAAAACAAAAAGTGAGAGGCAGGGCAATTCCCTCTCTGTTCTTAAGCTGGCATGTCACCTTCTACTACTCTTAGATTTTTGGACCTCCTGGCCTTCAGGCTCAAACTCTATTATACCACTGGCTTTCCTGCAGACAGCAGATCATGGGACTTCTCAGTCTCCATAACATGTGAGCCAATTCCTGATGAATCTCCTCTTATATCTATCTATCTATCTATCTATCTATCTATATATCTATCATCTATCCTATTGGTCCTATGTCTCTGGGGAACTCTGCACATTTATAACAGATTAATATCTTCATTAAACAAAGATCTCATAGAAAATCATAAAAACATAATGGAATATGACAACTCTCAGAAAGGCAAATAAAATCATTAGTACACATATGAAAGGAGGTTTAACCTCCAAAGAAGTCAGGAATAAATAACTAAAGTACCAATCACTTAATTAACAGTAATTTAAAATGATGATGATATCTGTTGCTGTATCTGTGGCTGTTAAAGATCCCATATAGGGGCACCTGGATGGCTCAGTGGGTAAGGCCTCTGCCTTTGGCTCAGGTCATGATCCTAGGTCCTGGGATTAAGCTCTGCATCGGGCTCTCAGCTCGGCGGGGAGCCTGCTTCCTCCTCTCTTTCCGCCTGCCTCTCTGCCTACTTGTGATCTCTGTCTGTCAAATAAATAAGCATAATCTTTAAAAAAAAAAAAATCCCATATAAAATTACCTACAAACAAATTGGTAAAAATACAAACTGTTATAGCATTTTGGGAAAACAATTGGTATGTCTATTAAAATTTAAAATACACATGTTTTGGCCCAGTAGCAATAGTCCTAGAAAATAAACATTTCCAGTATATATAAGAATATGATATTTATGCAACATTGTTTTAGTGGCAAAGATGGAAACAAAGAAAGACTGATCCATTCAGGAATAACTGAAAAAACTGCAGTGCATCTACAATATGTAACACCGTGAAAACCATTAAAAGAATGAATTAGATCTTCACTAACTGATTTGGAGGGATTTCCAATACGTATAGTTAAATGAGGAAGGCATAGTGAAACTGTATATGATAGAATATCATTTTCTTAAAATGAAAATGACTCTCCTAAAACCCTGGTTACTATATACTGTGTGTGTGTATGTGTGTGTTTCTTACAGTTCCTCTACCCTCTGCACATGAAATTCCCTACTTAGAATGCTCTTCCCTCTGATTGTCTCCTTCCCATCCCCACTATCAGGCCACTTTCTCAGGCCACTAGGCTTCCCTAGTCCCCAAGCTGAGTTTAGGTCCCCTTCTTATTTGGCTCCTTACATCTTCTCCCTCTATCACAGATCTCTTGACATGTTATAGTGCATGTATGGCCAAGGAATATCCATCTTGTTTACCCTCAGCTTCTGGCATAGCTTCTAACACATACTAGGGGCTCAAAGTTCAATCAATATCAATTGAATGAACAAACAATTCCCTTGTAAGATTCTCAAGGATACAGCCAACATCATTTACTTCATATATATCTTCCTCCACTTCTGAGATTGGAGTCAGGTTCTACTGCAAGGACTACTTATTGAGTATATGGATACATGATAGGAAGTATCATAGTTATGATATGAAAAAGAACTAGATAGAGCAGACTTAGAGAATATTCAAGATGATAGGTCGTCTATGGTGTTTAAGAGAATAGGAGAACTTTTAAGGACTAGAATATGTCATACTTAAGTCTGATTTGAGACACTTTTCCTCTGTAAACCACTTGAGGGTTGAGGGATGAATATACTTATAATTAGAGCTACTGCTGAAAAGATTGGTTTCCACAATCCTATATAGCCTGTGACAACCCATCCCCCTGACCCCCAATCTATAAATAAGGCATGGACACCAGATCTAAACATGTCTAATTTTATTTTCTTTCCTAAATTTGAAATTGGGAAACTGAGAGACTCTAGGGCCAAAGAATATACAAAATCAGGGCCAAATCATTGCTGTAGCAGGACAAAGCCAATGACAAGCCATAACTTGAGAGAACAGAAGGGCCCATGCATAGAGCACAAAGAAGCAGATAAATGAAGCAAGTATACAGAGATGACAGATTATCTAGTACCATAAGATATGAAGAGGGCAGCCTCATTTATCTATGTATCCATTCAAATATTTCCTGAGGATTCAAGAGCAAATAGGACAATGAAAGTCATTGCTTTCATAGGGCTTGAAGTCCTATAAAAAGGACCAATTGAAACTGATTATGGATGGGGGCACCTGGGTGGCTCAGTGGATTGGGCCTCTGCCTTCAGCTCAGGTCATGGTCTCAGGGTCCTGGGATCGAGCCCCACATCGGCTCTATGCTCGGCGAGGAGCCTGCTTCCCTCTCTCACTCTCTGCCTGCCTCTCTGCCTACTTATGATCTCTGTCAAATAAAATTTTTTTTAAAAAAGAAAGAAACTGATTATGATGAAGTTTCATCAATGTTACAATAGGGAAAGTTCAGAATGCTATGGGAACATAAAACTGGGGAACCCAACCTGATCGAGCCCTTGGACTTTCCAGATCCAATCCTTTTGTGGTCCAGTTGTATCTTATTTCTTGTCCTTTGGCATCTATGAGATTCCTCTTTATCTCTTCAAGAATAAGCTCTATTTTCACTTGAACCAGCACACTAGATACCTGATACATTTTGTCTGCCCCATAATCTTTTTAACACTGTCATTTTAGGAACTGTCCTTTCTTGTCCAGGTTACTCAGAATCATTTTTGTGGGGACTGATAGAAGAGAATGGAAAGAGAGCCTCTGTCCTTCCAGGATCTCAAGCACAAAAGACCTTTTAAGGCTAGAGCTGCTGGGACCACCCTTGCCACACTTGGAGAGGGCTTGCCTGAGCATGAAGACACCACAGAGGACGGCAGAGAAGAGAGATTCAGAAAGAGACAAAGATGCCTGATGACATCTTTTTAAGTATCTCTAAGGCTTTCTAGTTACACGAGCCAATATTCATTTTGTTTCTGAAGTTAAATGAGTTGCTTTCAGTCACAACTAAGAGCATCCTTATTAATACAGCTATTTCTGAATAAATTTCTGTTCTGTGCACAAATTATCTCTGACCCAAATGGCTTAGTGTGTTTGGGGACAGGGAGGACAAAACTGACTTGTCCTTGTCCTATCTTTCCCTACTCTTTCCTACAACAAATGGGTTGTAGTAACTCATTTGCATAATACTTATTGTGACAGTTCCTCACATGGTTTCCTGTGGCCTTCCTACAATTTCTGTAAAGTGGGTATTATTACCGCCATTTTGTAGTGGTTTTCCAAGGTTGATTAGCTATGAAGTGACTGATTTAGTACCTGGAAAGGCATTCTTGCACCATTCCACATCTCAGATTCCTACTCCCTCTAGATTCTGTCCCCTCCCATGCCAGTGTCACTATAATCAGCCTCCAACTCCAGCCCTACTCCCTTGAGGTATCAACTGGAAAATGTCCACAGGAAAATTATGAATCTATTTAATTATCTTTTTCAAAGAATTAGAATCATAGCATAAATTTTATTACTCAGCTACAGTTTAATTTTAATATGCAAATTTTTTGATAAGTTAATATTATAATCAGATTTTTTAAGAACCTTAAATCATGCCAAGTTTTTTTTTAATGTAGTGAATAAATGCATATTTTTTGAAACTCGGCAAAAATATCTGAAAATAGTTACGGCAAGAACACACATAGGTATTCATCAGATGACAGACAGAAATATTATTTTATCCAGATTCCGAATTCTCTTAAGAATACAGAGGTCCTGAGCAAAAAAATAAAACAAAGAAAACTGTAACTATTTATTTTGAAATGAAAAATTTCCTGTTCTATTGAGAGATTGGTCCTTAAAGCTGTAGGATTTAGGGAACAGAATAATTTTTTGCTCCATTACTCTAAAATATGCCAAAGAAATAATAAATTTGAATTGGAACATTTAAAAAATTATTTATTTTAAAATTTCACTGATGATTAAATTTATGTTAAAATTCACTGCACTTTATTTTCTTGACAACCTAATAAAATGAAACTGTCTCTTTCAGATTCCATTATATTTTAGTCCCCTAGAATTCCATTTGGATAGTCTTTTGTTTTCTTGTGTCCATCTTTGAAGAATGATACCATCAGTTTTGCAAATGCAAGCCCTCCACTAAGTCACCTGCTAAATAAGCCAGACATCATCACCACTTAATTCATTTTTACTTTGATGAGCTATTAATTAAAGCTTTATTTCAAAGTATAAATATTACTATTTGTTGCCCATAAGATATCCTGGTATCATTTGTTAAATCTTCGTATTTGTGCTCATGAACCACAATTTCTTCATTAAAATATCAGTTTATGAAGCAAAAGAAACAAATCTAGAAATTTTTTTTAAAAGATTTTTATTTATTTCTTTGATAGAGAGAGTGCACAAGTAGGCAGAGAGGCAGGCAGAGAGAGAGGAGGAAGCAGGCTCCCCACTGAGCAGGGAGCCCCATGTGGGGCTTGATCCCAGGACCCTGAGATCATGACCTGAGCCGAAGGCAGAGGCTTAACCCACTGAGCCACCCAGGCGCCCCAATCTAGAAATTTTTACTAAATCCATTCTGAACACCCTCCCCTTTTTTTTTGGTTAATTTAAGCTAAATCTATCTAAGAATTTTTCTGAATTTATTTCCATCTCACTTACCCAAAGCTTAAACGTGAATAACATACAGAGACAGTAGACTCAATTCTGTGTGCAAAGTACTGGGTGCCTGGGTGGCTCAGTGGGTTAAAGCCAAGGCCTTCAGCAAAGTACTGTCAATGCAACAGGATTTTGAAGATTCCTCATCTCTCAAAATTTAAATCACTTAATACTGTTGAGAGCCGGCACTTTTGTACCTCTTTGCATTACCACTATCAAATGCTAACATCTGGTCATGGATTAACAAAGCAGATTTCCTGTTAGCGTGAATCACTAAAGGAATGGAACAGTGAATCAATGTGTTTTGGTAGGAAAGTGGAGAGGCAGGAAGAAAGTTCAAAATGACCCTGCGGAGCTTTTGAGCAGCCAGGGAGCATCAGGAAAGCTCTGAGCCACTAGCCTCTGAGTAGGAAGGGGCTACAAGGTGGGGCAGGTAGAAGGACCTTAAAAGAAACCCACAAAAAATTTCACCAACCTCGCATTTTAGACAGCATTAATTCTATTTACTGACATTTTCAAAATGTATAGGAGGATCCAGAAGACATTGAGAACTATGTGGGGGGAGGTGGATTATTCTCTTAATTAAGCTCATGGAGATAGCTGGCTGACTTCAGCAATGAAAGGTAATTTATTCTTTTCTCCATTCTCTCCTATGCACACTCTGTTACACCTTCCTGAACAAGCTGAAAATTCAATAAATAAATACATTCATTAATGATTTAGTGTAACCCAAAAGGAGAGGAAAGCTGCCGGAGCCACTCCACAGGTCTCCCACTTTGCCAGTACCGATTACAGTGGTGCAGGACTGACAGCACGAACCCGCCTGTGGGGGCCCGGGGCTGCTGTGGCCACCGCTGCTCTTTGCAGCTGCTGCGGCTGGAGCCATCCTAGAGGAGCTGCCTCTTTGGCCTTAAAATTGGCACACCCATGGTGCCTGAGAAAAGAGAAATTTAAATGTATTCACGTTAAGTTCTTCCTTCTTCTCCATCATTATGCACTAAGAGATGTTCTAGTAAAATTCAAGACATCAGCTTAGAATATGTTAATGCTCATAAATTAAATTGCTCATAGAAGGTGATCAATTTTTAATGTTTACACTCAAGATGTTCTTTTTAATTAACACTTAGCTACATTTGTACTCTCTGTTCACCTCAAAAAATGTCTGAACTTGCAGAGAACTGCAATAAGTTGTAAGACATCAAACTGCAGTCATTTTCAAAGTAGCACCCTTCAACTGAAGAGAAAGGGCTGAGCTTCAGAGACTGACATCATAAAGAGACCTAACTTACTCTTAGGAAATAGTGGGAAGCTACTCCAAGTGGGTAGATATTTTTGGAAAGTCACCCATATTTGTCACATGAAGGTGGAAATTGCCCATCTGTAAAAGCCAATGATACATTCTGAGACATATACATGAAAATTAAAACTGATTTCCAAATCAAATGAGCAAAAACTCATTATATAGGAATCCACTGATTTATACATAACATTAATTGATCACTTGTTAGCCATATAGGACTATAAAAAACATTGTTTACTAGCTGTGCTACTTTTAGAAATTCATCTACTCATCACTAAAAATGGGAATAATACCCACATGATGGTTTCCCATGATGATTAAATAACTTATGAGGAGTGCTTATCAGCGCTTTGTGTATATTACATACTAAATAAATATTTCTTTCTTGTGTATCTTACTGTACTTATTTGCATTGTGCTTCTTGGTACTTTCTCTCTAACGGTGAGAGTAAGAGTATGTCAGAAAATACGTACTTATCTCACTGTGGAGAATATTGATTCTGATACAGTCTAGGGTCCTGCTCCAAGATATGGACAAATGAGGGAAGCAGAACCAAGGCTTTGAAGTATTCTGAAAAGGAAAAGTATAATGTGTCATTTTTAAAGAAAAGCGAGTCTCAGTAAAAAACAGAAATTCATGGGCCATGAGGGTCAGAATAGCTTTCATGGTGGTGCTTCTGCCAATTCAATTCTATAGAAAGTAAGAGCAGAAGAACATAAAGAGGGAATAAAAGAATAATTTTCAAAAATATGATAGAGTCTTCTCATCCTTATATTCTCTCTGTCTGAATTGCAAGTTTTTAAGGATCTGTAAGAGTATCTCTCCTGGAGGGATCTCCATGTTTGTCCTAGTTTTCTGCGAGAAGAAATTTCAGGCTTCGAGATGATAGTAACAAAGAAGAGTTGGCACCAAAAAGGGTGGGTGGGGCCAAAATAGAATTTGCAGACTGAGGAAAGTGTGATTTGGGTAAAATGGATGGAAATTTTTATCTCTGCATATGCTCAAACTAGCTGTTGGGTTGGTAACATATTAAATTATAAATGTATAATTTTTGTACTGGTGCACTAACCTGCCTAGGAAGTTTTCAGGATCTATATTTGGAAAAAACATCTGAAAGTGTGAGTTTTTCCATCTATAAATAACTTCTATGTGTAATTCCAATAATTCACACAAGTCTTACTTTCAGATGCCTTTGGAAAATTTTGGCTAATGACTTATTTAAATTATTATTATTTAAACCCATAAAAAATCAGTTGTCCACTAGACAGGTCAATGAAATCATACACCCTTATAATACTTAAAACCAAAGCTATAAGAGAGCTTCCTGATCCCCTGTTTCTGGGATAGCCATTATAATGTGCCACATGTTGAACCAGAAAAAATCATTTTATCTAATCACAATTCATCTACTTGTATTTTACCCAATTTCCCAAATACTTTCTAAGTATTGCAATGTGGAAAAAAAAATTCTGACAGCAGGACAGACTATAGCCATGTGAAGTTTTATCTTCTGAAGTAGGGTAGTTTGAGACTGGTAGGAAAGTAAACCCCCCCTCCAAAAAAATTTAGTCTTCAGTGACTTTTTTGTTAGTCTAACAATGCGTTTTAAATCTGGATTTGTGGAGGAAATGATGGTATTTTATATAAATAAGAATCTTAGACCAGCAAGAATTCTTTTAGTTTAGGATTTTCACCCAATTGGAATTAACACGTAACATTCCTTGAAATTTTTATTTTTCATTGTGTTGAGCTATTTCAGATTTCCTTTCTATCACATCCAAGTCACACTGGGTAGTTACACCATCTAACCTGTAGAAGAACAAGAGTTGAAGTGTAAAATAAGAACCCTGATCAATGTTTTGTAACTTGCTGCACAATAGATCTAGCTGAGTAACTTTCAGAAACATGCAATACCCATGTCCTGTGCAGGTCAGGTCCTAGTATTAGTAATTTTACTAACTCTACCCAGATGACTTTAATGTGCAGACAGAATTCAAAGCAACTGCTTCTGCTACAACTTTTTTTTTTTTTTTTTTTTTTTTAAGTAAAGAGCCTTTCAAGGGCATTGTTCACTGTTGTTGTTGTTCACTGTTCCCTGAATATGAAGAGTGGTCAATAAGTTAGATTCTCAACTGTTTCAACCCATTGGGGGTTGGCAGACTTCTTCCGTAATAGGCCAAATATCTCAGGGTTTGCAGGTCATAAGGTCTCTACCACAATTACTTAATTCTGCTGGGCTCCATTACAACTACTGGATCCTGTCATTGTATGCATAACCAGCCAGAGACCAGATGAAACATACAGGTCTGGCTATGTTCCAATAAAACTTTATTTACAGAAACAGGTGACGGATGGGTTTGGCTGCCGGCTACTAGTCATAATTTGCTAAATCTTTCAGTATATCACCCTGCAATTCAACTCTTGCAGCCTTTTGCAATTTTATTGTTGTAGTCTTATTTTATACTTTCAAAACATTATTTAATGCAAAAATATTGCCATGGACTAAATAACTAAGTAACTATTATATATGATTATTAAAGAAACTGCGTAAATAAGAATGACCCAAATAATAACCTATGCACTTTTGATGAGATTACCATCTGTAATGATGTCAGTTATTAGGGGATTTAATTACACTTTATCTAGGCAGGCTAATATAACTTTATAAAGTATGCCTACTAGGTACAAAGTGAATAAATAGAAATTCCCTAGTGCTAAAACTACTAGAGTAGAAGAACTGTTTAATTGTTTTTGTAGAAAGTACCATGGTCAACAGGAGGAAATACTTGGTATATACAGGGCCCTCTTCCTTTCTAGGAAAGACATTGCCAATCAGTTATAGCTAAGACTAGATGCAGCTTTGCAATATTTCCTGATATTGCTCAAGGCAGTCACTACAAATCAGAGTTAGCAGACAAGATGAAATCTATGTGAGGTTCTTAGCCCACTAGGAGATGTTTTTTTCCAGCACAGACAACAAGCAGGAAATTATTCTTCTCTCCAGGGGTATAAACACCCTTCCCATCACCGCAGTGAAGAGTTAGCTGATCTCACAGAGGGAACATTAAGCCATGTGTGCATGTTAGAGATTCAGGGAACTGCAACAAGCCATGTCTTATCCAAAGCATGTGGTCGGCATTCCACATAGCATATTGGGATGAGAGCCAAGATTCCCAAAGAAATCAATCAATAAAATTCTGTAATTAAAGACTAATTTAAGTGCATGCCAAAGGAAATAGAAAAAAACCTTTCTACCATTTATAGAAAACAAAGCCTGAAGCAGAGAGTTTGGGCAGCTGCTATGGGATTAGGGAAATGAGGGGCACACAAAAAGTGATCCGGATTGGACCACAACTTTGTCCTTAGCCACACTCTGATGACTGGTGATTAGCACTATCACCCGGGCCACCTTGGTTCTCCTCCATGTGGTTTCTCATCCCCCAGGATACTAGACCAGTTTCCTTACATGGTGGTCTTTGTAGATATTCCAAGACCGCAAAACCTAAACCCACAAGCCCTTTGAGGCTGAAACAGAACTTACACCCTTCTTTACCTACATTCCACTGATCAAAGTAAGATTCAAGGGGTAGGAAAAAAGACTCTATTTCTTGATGGACAGCTCTGCAAGATATTGGGGACATCTTTTCAATCTGCCACTCCTGATGGAGTTGTAGCTTTATTTAATACATTCTTCTGTTCTTTCACAAAATCCTGAATTAAGCTCTTCATATTATTATGAATAGCAGGACCAGATGGTCTCTCTGACACCCACAGTGGCCACAATGGATAAGAAGTTGGTTTAATATAATTCTCACACTGAAGCTTATTTCTAAGGGTGCATCTCACACATTTGCCCTCCTTTTATATTTGATTTTGTACAACCCTAATATTAAAAAGAAGAAAGGATCAAATCCCTCATGGGGTCCCTTGCTAGGTATAGAGCCTGCTTCTCCTTCTGCCTGATGCTCTCCCTGCTTGTGCGCTCTCTTGCTCTCTCTCTCTCTGACAAATAAATGAATAAAATCTTTAAAAAATAAAAATAAGAAAGGATTTTAGATCTCATTTAATTCCAGAATAAGCCCGGCTAGCTCAATTGGTAGAGCATGAGACTCTTAATTCCAGAATAAGCAGGGTTTCAATTCAGGGGGGGAAAAAAAAGTAACTTTTACTTCATTAAAATAAGAGATTAAGACCCATGGGGAGAGAACTATATTTTTCTACAACAATGCTATGTTTGATTTGGGGGTTTTTTGGGGGGAACGTTTACTATCTGGTTATAATTACTAATCTGGTTATAATTAAGAAGAAAGTTAGACAAGCAACATGACCAATTCCCTGATTTCCTATATGAGAAACAGAAAGAGGGAAGTCAAGGCTCAAGGTTACAGAGCCAGCTAATGGCAGAACTGATGGCAAAAGACAAAACTTCACAGTTCCAAAACAGAGTTTTTCTCATTGCTCCATTGTCACAGTTACCTAGATTAGGAAAAGTATACTAGTTTTTATCCATAGGCCTTGCTGCTCTGGCAAGATCAGGAGTCAGCACATTTTTTTTCCATAAAGGCCAGATAATAATTATTTTAGGCTCTTCAGGTCATACAACATTTTGTCACAACTACTCTATTCTGTCGTTGCACAAAAGCAGACACCATTAATACATTAAAAAATAAACATGCCTGTATTCCAATAAAACTTTATTTTAAAAAAAGCTGTTAGTAGGCCAGGTTTGGCCCATGGGTCATGGTTTGTCAACCCCTCTGCCTGGTTTAAAGTTTAGACTATTAAGAGCATGCCCCATTCTTCACCCCTTCCTACATTCATACCCTTGTCATGACGTCATTGTGGGAGGTTGTATAATCCCTACATCATGAGTTACACTGTGGCCTATCCACCCCCTCCAAAAAAATTCATATGTTGAAGTCTTAACCCCCAATATGTCAGAATGTGACTTTATTTGGAGAAGGGTCTTTACAGATGTAATCTAGTTCAAATGACTGGGTAAGCCCTAGTCTAATGTGATTGGCATCCTTATAAAAAAGGGAAATTTGAAGACAGACATGCGTACAGGGAGAGTATGAATATAGCCATCTACCAGCCAAGGACAGAAGCCTGGAAAAATCTTCCCCTCACAGCCTTCAGAAAAAATCAACCCAGGTAACACCTTGATTTTGGACTTTGGGCCCCCCAGGACTGGGGGACAATAAATTTCCATGCACCACCTAGTCCATGGTACTTCGTCAGAAACTAATACCGCCTATAACTTGCTCTGCCCAGTGATGCATGGCTGGAAGCAGTTGTGCGCAGGTCCCCAGCCTAGGCCTTAAAACACTTCACACTTTTCCACTTGCCCTCTTACAGCTCTTGACTGACATGAGAACAATTTCCTGCTGGTTTAAGGAGCATGAAAGACATTGGAAGCAGAGCCACTCCAGCCAAGCCCGGCCTCCAGCTGACCCGCAGATATAAGCAACAATATGTTGTTTTTGTTAAGCCACTAATAGTGAATTGATTTGAACATTAAATCTAACATTAGATCCATTCCCCAAATAGGGCTGTTAATATCCAGTATAAGACTATGACTTTTTTTTCCTGCATCTTCTTTGCTTATTCCACTGAAAATTTTAAGTCAATGACTAAAAAACATTGCTCACTGCCTTTACTCCCACCCTCATTCCTTTTTCCTCCAGTGAAAATAGCAATGAATGAGCACTTGAATGGATTAAGAATCTACTTGCCTGATTTCTTTTAACACAGGGGAGGCGAATTGCCCTGCAATCCCACTCCTTATGACAGTTGTAAAATTTGCACTGCTATCAGCAGTCTTAACTTCATCCACCAGGCTGTTCCTTTTTTTTTCCCCAGTTTCATTGATATATAACTGACAAATAAAACTTGTATACATTTAAGGAGTACAACAAGCTGATTTGATAAAGTGTGGTTTTGTTTTGTTTTTTAAGATTTTATTTATTAATTTGAGAGAGGGCATGAGTGGGGGGAGCAGCAGAGGGAGAGGGAGAAGCAGATTCTCAGCTGAGCAGGGAATCCAATATGCGTCTCCATCCCAGGACTCTGAGATCATGACCTGAACTGAGGCTTAAGGAAGAGGCTTAACAGACTGAGCCACCCAGGTGCCCAATAAAGGCTTTTTCTTAAGAGATGTATCCTTAAAGAGGTATTTTGTTGTTGCTGACTGAATAATGCAATCCATTTAAAACACATGGTATTACAAAATATTCTTTGAACAGAGATACAGCAAATTCTTAACCTCTTTAGTACTCTCAGTCTTCAGAAACTGACCTGATCGCCTAAATGTGCACCTGGGTGGCTCGGTCAGTTAAGCTTCTGCCTTCAACTCAGATCATAATCCTGGGGTTCTGGGATCAAGCCCTGGTCAGACTCCCTGCTCACCCAGGGAGTCTGCTTCTCCCTCTCAGTCTGCCCCTCCTCCAGCTTTTGTGCGCGAGCGCTGTCTCTCTCTCTCTTTCTTTCAAATAATAGTAAAAGAAAGGAATGGAGGAAGGAATGGAGGAAAGGAAGGAGAGATGGAGGGAGAGGGAGGGAGGGGAGGAGGGAGAAAGAAAGAAATAAAGAAAGAGCGAGCGAGCGAGCGAGCGAGCGAGCAGGCCTAACATTTTTGGTCTTGGTTTTTGCTCAACAGGACGAACTGAGACTGATGGGTGTAATTAGTTTTCTAGGGTAGCATGGTACCACAAATTGGGTTACCTAAGACAACAAAAATGTATTGTCACACAGTTCAGAAGGTTAGAAGTGCAAAGTCAAGTTGCCAGGGGGGCCATGCTCCTTCTGAAACTCATAGAGGAGAATCTGTCCTTGCCTCTTCTAGCTTCCGTTGGCTTGCAGCTGCTTCAATCTCTGTCTATATTTTCCTTCACAGAGCTGCCTTCACCATGTGATTTCTCTCCCCTTCCTGTAAGGACACCAGTCATATTGGATGAAGGGTCCACTACATACTGCCTTCTGCAGTATGACCTCATCTAACCTTTTACCCAGAAGTATCAGTCAGAAAATTGTTTAAAACAGAACTGCTCTGGGGGAACCTGGGTGGCTCAGTCAGTTGCGTGTCTGCCTTCCGCCTGGGCCATGATCTCAGAGTCCTGGAATTGAGCCCTGTGTCTGGCTTCCTGCTCAGTGGAGAGCCTGCTTCTTCTCTACTTGCTGTTCCCCCTGCTTGTGCTCTCTCTCTCTTTCTCTCCCTCTCTCTCTCATTCTATCTCAAATGAATAAATAAAATTAAAAAAAAAAAAACTGCTCTGACTGGAGAAATGGTAGGCAGGTTTTGCAAGCCTTTCTACAAATCACTGAATGTGAGGGTGGTCTTGGGGACCCCTGAAGACATAACTCCTTGTGCAAATATACCTCATTGGAAAATGTCAGATTGTGATCAGTCACTTCTCCACAGAGTATACATGTGATCAATCTATAGTACTATGCTCTATATTACATTTGCTTGTATGTAATACGTATGTGAAAAGTTCTCAAGCCCACATATAAGTGGACAAGTCATAAAAACTGGTAAGACCTTAAGCCAGGACCCCCATTTTTGATGAAAGGATATCAATGTTACCATTGGCTCAACCAGTCTTTACAGGGCATGGACCTGCCCCTAACCAGTCACAAAGAAAACTTGTTCTCCAAGCTCTTGCAAAACCAGAGTTCACAATGCCAGCTGAAGCCTTTGTAATTTTAAGACTCTCAGAAAATCTCATAACCTCTGAACCTTGGTTTCCTTTTTGCAAGCAGAAAAACAATAAATATCACACTGAATTATTATAAAGCTAAATGAAGATAATATACATGTGATTGAATAAAAATACCAAAGTATGGCTCTTTGCCATTAGACTTGCTGAAGAGGATCCTGTCTTTCTATCTCATCTTCTTTCCTTTCCTTGTCTTCCAAGGACAATTCTGCCTAAGCCTGGTTCATTATTTGGAATCTGATGGTGCAGAATAAGAAAAGAGAGAAAGCATAGAAAGAAAAGCATAAACTAAGGCTGGGGAACACATTTTTCAGGAAGACTTTGAGAAAGGTAAGTCTGACAACCCCTGCAGAAGAAGAGAAAGTACATTGGTGACAGAGGGGGGAATTTTTTAAAAATTATTTTTATTAACATAAAATGTATAAGGCAGGGATTTTAAGAAGTGCTGAATCCTCTTCATAATATATGCAGATCACCAGTATAGATCTGAGCAACCTCTAACAGTTTGCTGCCCAATTTCTGTCAAAACGCTACTTGAGAGAAATGATACAGAAGAGTGCCTGAAGAATAGACTTTCTATTTTCCTATAGATTAGGCCAAATCAGAACAGAAAACTTCATAAGGTAGTATTTGTCTCGCTCCCCAGAAATTCTTTCACTGAGTTTCACTTGAGCTGTATGTCCTTAACTTATATCAAGGGAATAATAGACTAAAAATGTATTGTACTCAGGGATACTTTTTCAGTGTGATATTAATACTCCAGAAATTTCCCTTAGAACCTAATACCAGAAAGATCTGTTTCTCTAAAGAGCTAATATGTCTCTCCCTTCTGCACACTGATAAGCACATAATTACAGCTATCATTAAGATCAGAGTCAAATTTCTAGTCCAACTTTTGTAATGACCTAACCTTTAAGTTTTATCTATTTGCATTTGGACTGCCTTCTTCACCCCTGCATGATGACCAAATCAGGCCATTAGGAGCAGAGGGGGATAAAACTACCAGATCAGGAAATGTTGAGGTTGTTGGGAGAAGACAAGGAAGTTAACAGACTTCCTTTATGCATGTGCAGGAGACAACATCAGTGGAAGTAGCCTTAAGACAGGCAAAAGTAAATCAACATGAATTTAGGAACTCCAGTAAGCCAACAAGAATAGAGGAGTTTGATGAAGCTTTAAGAGTCAAGGCTAAATGAAAGAAGCTTCTTATGAAACTTGACGCAGCTTAAAAGATCTGAGCAATAAAAACAAACATAGTGTTATGGTTTTAGGATCTATGCAAAGAATTCAATTCATAATCAGGTGGCTGCAAAGTGTACAGTTTTGATTTTTAAATACCAGGGGATTGAACCTTGGAGTCCCACCAGAAAAGACTAAGTGTGCTTAAGGATTTAGAGAGGTTTAACCAGCTGGGGGTGAAAAAGTTTGCAACCGAAAAATCTAGGCAGTTATGTTAAGTACTGTGCCATGCAGAGTACCCATAATTTATCTCTGTGATTATAAAATCAACCCTAGACCTTAATTTTTTAAAAAGAATATTCTCAAACCATTATTGACTCCAGGAAGCAGTACAATGAGACTTCTTTTTGAGGGTCTTTTTATTGGTTTCATGAATAAAGGCAAGAATGTTTGTGTCAGCTCAGGTTTATTTATTAATCAAATAAACTAAAGACACACAGAATCACACCTAAGAAGAACCTTAGAAATGATCTAGTCCTGCTCCCTCATTTTTTTTGGCTTAACTAAAATTCACAAAAGCCAGAATCATATAGTTCAGCTAACAGCAAAATGCTGAAGCCTTTGGATTCCAGCATAAGCTACCTGTTCTACCCAAAACATTACCAATGCAACTTCTACAGATGAATTTGAAGCTGCTTCGGTGCAGAAACCAAGACTCACAGCTCAACTATTCCTCATACAGAACAACAGTTCACATTTGCCTTTTTTTTTTTTTTTCAGATAAATTATTCCCATTTTAACTCTTTTAGCTTTCAAATTCCAGTATAATTTGCATACTCCATAAAATTCCCAAGTGACTTCCTTGAGTGTATGTGTTGACAGTACAGACAATTTCATCTTATGACTTGTTACGGCATGTCTTTATGAATCTCCTCTGTTTTTTATAACTCAAGATTGCCTTTTATAACTCAAGATTGCCTTTTAAATCTCCTTGGACCAATATTTCTCTATTTTCACTAAGGTTTGGTTAGCTCTTCAAAATTCAAAAATGTAATCTGTAACTATAAATATTTTCCTCAGCAGGATAATCATACTTTGCAGTTCCTTGGTAACTTACTTTATCCTTTCAGCTTCTTCCATCCCCGGATATTTGCAGAAAGTCTTATTTGTCTTTATTTTCATTTCATAACTATCTCTTCTACCTATGGAACATCTTCAATTCAAGGAAAGACGCAAAAGAGAATCAAAGTTGTCTTAAAGTATAGCAGATACATTTTTAGGATCATTACGAATCCTTGTTTTGCTTAGAAATTTTGTGTACTATTTTATCTTTTTAATAATGCAAAATCAT
This sequence comes from Mustela nigripes, assembly GCF_022355385.1. Classification (NCBI taxonomy): domain Eukaryota; kingdom Metazoa; phylum Chordata; class Mammalia; order Carnivora; family Mustelidae; genus Mustela; species Mustela nigripes. Next base: position 16,421,207 of record NC_081571.1, read on the forward strand.
CATTAACATATTTTTTATTTTTCCTATGGTTATATGGTCTATTGTTTTCTCTCTCTTTTTTTTTAATATTTATTTATTTGAGAGAGAGCACAGCTCACATGAGCGAGTAGAGGGCAGGGACAGAGAGAGGGTGAGAGAGAATCCCAAGCGGACTCCATGCTGAGCTCAGAGCCCACCGCAGGGCTCCATCTCCCAAACCTGAGATCTTGACCTGAGCTGAAACCAAGAGTTGGACGCTTAACTAACTGAGCCACCCAGGTGCCCCTTCCCTTATTTTTTAAAAATGGTACTTTTGCTGTGTTCTGTATTACTGAAACAGAAATAAATTCACAAAGAATGATTAATATTGTTTTGCAATGAAGAGTTAGTCAAAACAAGTAACTGATTTTCTCAGTCAAACTCTAAAATAATGGAAGACCTTTTGGAAATTAAATTCACCAAGTCTTAGATGAACTCCTGTCTGCAAACTTTGAGCAGATACAGTCAGAGTAATGAGTAGGAATTCCTCAGAACGGCTCTTATCTTTTCCATTCATTAGGCTCACTCTATGAAATTGACTACAATATATGAAGCTATTAGATTCAATTTTGTTGTTTCAACCCCTGTTCTACAAATTAGTCACCATTCAGAATTCACTTAAACTAAAATGTGGATTACTCCTTTAACACCAAAAAGTTTCTATATCTTCTACCATCTATAAAATCCCTTCACAAGCCTTAGAAAAGATGAATTTCATCATTAGGGTAAATTACAAGGGCATGATTTTAAGCTGTCTTCAGAGTTCTTCCTGGAGCATTTCAGGGACACTTGCCTCAGAGGAACACTTTCTGACATCCAGCCAGTGTAGCCACAGCCCAAACACTCCTAGAGTTATTTTAGTGCTCTGTGATATTTGCATTCCCATCCTTTTTCCTCTTCCTATAGTATCACTTTCATGATTATAACTCATGCATAAAGGAATAGGGGTGCCAGGGGAAAATATTACTAGAGTAGGACCAAAAAGGTTGTGAAAACGTTGTTGCTTACTTATTTCTCTAATCAGAAAACATCTCTTTCTCCATGTATGTATATACATATACACATATGAATATATATACCCATATATGAATTAAAAACTTGTATGTAATTAAATTACATTTTCATGTTGCTGTATTCTTCTGAATATCAATACACACATATATAAGCTTTTAAAATAATGAACTTTAATTTATTGCTAACTTCATTATACCTTAAAACTTTTAATGTGCATATGAATAGTTAACAAACTGTTCACCTGGGCCACATGGGTGGCTCAGTCAGTTAAGCATCTGCCTTCAGCTCAGGTCATGAACCCAGGGTCCTGGGATGGAGCCCCACATCAGGCTCTCTGTTCAGCAGGGAGCCTGTTTCTCCTTCTCCCTCTTCCACTTCCCTGCTTATACTCTCTGGCTCTATATCTCTGTCAAATAAATAAATAAAATCTTAAAAAAAAAAAAAAAAAGCTATTCACTTTTTCCTCACATACAGAATATATGCAATTTTACAAATACAGTATCATATCTTTTATCAGGCCTGGCAGCACTGTCTAGCACTGTGCGCTCAAACACCAGTCACTATTACAATGATTTATTCCTACCCAGACTGGGAGAGATGTTGATTAGCATGATAGCATCAGTGGCTTACATTTTTCGAATGTTTGTTATATGCCAGGATGAATTTTACAGATGAGTAGGTTGAAACTGAGATAAAGAAGATCACCCATCCAGGGTCACCACAGTAGAAAGCAATCTGCCACTGAAACCCTTGAAGGGTGTTCTTCTAATGCTTAGTTTTTCTTGAGTGAAAACCAGATATTCTTTGCCTTTTATTTATTTATTTTTTCTGGCCCACACCATTCACAAATACAACCCATTTCCTTTACAATGTCCTCTCACTGCACATCATGAATATTTTGAAAAATCTTCTGTCTTAAACTTTCCCTCTCCTCCCACCTTGGGTTTCTGTGTCTTCCACATGCAAAAAAAGGAGCATACCATTACTCTTTGAGAAGTTAAGATTCTAAAATCTCTTTCCCCTCTTGACAATTTCTCACATGGATTCTAAATATTCATCATCTCACATATAAAAATGGCAAAAAAAAAAATTTTTTTAAGTAAAAGCTCATATTAGTTCTATGAAGCACAGTTTAAGTTTTGGTTAGTCTTCTTTTAATAATTATTTTACTCTATTTCAGCAAATATATACAAATATATCATTATTGTCTTTGATGATATTTTCAAGTCGTCCAGGTACTCCTTCCAGTTCAAGAAAAATTCCAGTTTTTCCTCAAATGAGACGTCCTATGTTACAGAACTTTTAAATATCATCAGCCACCTATAATGATCTCATCAGCTGGGTACCTGGGTAGCTCAGTGGGTTAAAGCCTCTGCCTTCTGCTCCGGTCCTGATCCCAGGGTCCTGGGATTGAGCCCCATATCAGGCTCTCTGCTCCGTGGGGAGCCTCCTTCCTCCTCTCTCTCTGCCTGCCTCTCTGTCAAATAAATAAATAAAATAATTTTTTAAAAAATCTCATCAGCCACCTATAATATTTGTAAATGTTCAACTGTTTTCTAGGCCTGTTGTATTCTCCCATGTCATTGTAATTACATATTTTATCCATGATGGGACACACTGTTCTGGACAGTTTCTCTTAGTTGCTTTATTACTGCTCTTCACATCCTCCAGAAATATGTTGGGTTTATCTGTAGTATTCACTGGTTTAGAACTTGTCTTTCATTGTCGGAGCTAATTACTTCTCTGGGATCCTGGTTTTTGCTTGCATTATTTCTCAAAAATATTGAGTCAATGTTCAGGTCAGTGTTCAGTAATTATTTTAGACATCATGTTTTCCATCTTTTTCCATCTCTTTTCCACTTTGATGTTGCAATACTCACTTGTACACAGAGCATGGAATTTTGAACATGCTTCTTTGTTTGGGAACTTAAATTCTTGAATTCTGCTATTTTCTCTTTTTAGCTGACACATTTTTTTTTAACTGATGCTATGATGCTATTTCCTCCACTGTACCACCTTTCTAGAATGTCATGTGCCACTTAATACAGTGATTTCTTTTTATAGTCATGCTTGATTTTTTCTTGTTAACCTCTTATGATGATCATTGCACAATGTATTAAAATAGATCAACACATCATTTTAAAAGTATTTTCTAGTCCTCCAACAGGATTTGCTTGGTGCTTCAGGTTTGAACACTAAATGATAATGGCCAAAAACAGAAGATAATTCACATTCATAGATCTCTGCAAGTAGAATTTCCAAGTAAATGAGAGACAATCTTTTTCAACCTACCAACTTTTCTTAGCTAGAGCACAGTATAGTTGTCACCCCCTTACCTTGATGCTGGGAGTTGTAGTTACTGGACATTCCCGAACCAGGTAGAGCTCAGCCTTGAAGCCTACCGATGCTGCAGCTTCAAACCTCAGTTACCTGGCCACGTAAGCAGGAAGGCTGAAATTTCCTTTCTTACCAACTGTCTTTCTTCTTTACTCAAACTACAGAGAACAGGTAGGGCAAATATAAAATACAGACCCTGCTATAGAGGTTAAAATGGGCCAGTACTATGGTCCAATTTGTTTTGAAATGGTTTTTCTCTCACAAAGAGACCTCCTGCGTCTTTCTCCTTCAAGCAAAGAAAGTGACAAATCTGCCCCAGACCACTGTGCCCTTCCACATGGTCCTTCCCAAAGCAATGCAAGCTCCTTTGACCACCTCTCTTTTACAGGCTTTTCTTTATATTTGCATAACTTCGAAGTGTCTGTCTGCATAATAAACAGCTGGGAGGCTGTATCGGAGTTTCCATCTCTCACCCAATAAAATCTTCTAATTTTGAAATAATGAAATTTGAGATATTAGGGAGATTATACTCTGTAATCCTGCCCCTAGCTTTCTTTAAAATTCAGGGGGTCTAGGAAACCAGATACAATTTCTCATAGTCCTCAAGACCTAGTGCTCTGCATCACTGTACCCACGTGCTTTCCACCTCGATTCCACCAACGTTTGTTGAGTAATTTCTCTGTATGTGGCTCTGTCTGGGATACAGCTATGAAAAACCAAGACAAAAACTCCACCACTCATCCAGTGATGGAAGGAACACCTACCCTAAACAAGATGATTGAGTTAAATATTTACGATAGACAGTTAAAAGTGTTAGGGGAAAAAACTAAGGAGGAAAGGGAGATGGGGAGGTGATGTGGCCATGGCTCTGAGGCGTCACTCAAAGCCTTAAGGAAGGAAAGAGAGTTGCAGGTAAAGCGAACAGCAAACTCGGGCCTTGAGAGAGAGCAAGGGGCCTAGAAATAAGAACCCAGCATCTATAGCACTTAGATCTCCCATGGCTAATATTTTCCTCAAATCAAGAAAAATATGATATAAAGCTAAAGTATGAGAGTTCATATTTTCTTAAGCTTTCCTGACCCTTATTGTATCTGGTATCACTGAGCTGTCTTAAGAACTTCTGAGCACACAGAGGGCCTTAAAAGCTTTCTTCCACTTTACCTGCAGCTTAGGCCAGTTATTCTAAAAGCAACCATTTTAGATCTACTTCTTCTGAATGTGTAGACCATAATAAAACACTTTTTGGATCTATTTGGGTTTTCTTAGCCCCCCCCCACCTCCTGCTGTGATCTTAATTGCTCAGAGGTGACATCTCACTGACAGCTGCAAGGCCGCAGACCCCATGCCAATCTCGCCAAAATGAAATCATTCAGCACCCTGAGGGTACCTTGGCCTTCTGGATTCTTCAGTTCAGGCTGAGAAATGCGTGCCCTACTTGGACGACCTGAACCACAGGGAAAGAAGCTAACCTAAAGGAGTTTCTATTGCTCTCTTTCTACACTTCTGAAGTTGCCTTGGCACCAAGAAGGGCAGGCAGATCCTGCCCCCTGACTACTGAGCCTGAAAATTCTGTGAGATGAAACAGCACTAAGGGACAGGAGACTTAGAGTCACAGTACAACAAAGTGGAGGTGTATATGCAAAGTTCAGCATGCAAATGAGCCCAACTGGATGGGTGGAATCCACAACAAATTTGTGAGCTTAAATACTTTAGGAAAGAGTCAATTCTCAGATCTAGACAGTTGCTGACATGTGTCAAGAAACGCTTAATGATGCCAAATTGGATTTTTAAAGAAAAGACAGAAATCCAAGTATTTTGTATGAAATTTCCTGACCCTTGAATGTTGGCAACTAGTAATTCAAAAAAGAAAAAAAAAAAAAATGCAGAAGAATAATCTTTGATCTCATCAATCATTTCCTATTTCATGGTGTTCATGGTCAACTGAAATTCAAAAACAAGAGAAGGAGTAAGGATAGCAAATAATTTCTAAATTGCATGCCAACTCTGATTCATTAGTTATGGTTACCCTGAGCATTGTGTTTAGGATTCAGAGGCTAGTTCTGGGTCAGCCGAAAAAGTACCGTGTTGCATTATTAGTTCTGAATGATGGCACGTAACACATGTATTGGCCATTCTTCAGGCACACTCTCCCCGTGACGGTTATGATTGGTGATAGAATAAGTGTTTTCAGCTACTCTTACTTCTTTAACTCTTCAATTTGGTGTTTTTCTCTCAAGTTCTCCAGAACCTGGGAAAATAGAGTGCTGTTTTTCAATAAACACGAGAGCCCTGCCAACAATCAGGTGTCTTTGCTTGTAATTCATGATGCACAAATCAAGCTAACACATTCAGCACTAAGATGAAGGGGAGATAATCAATTTGATTTATCATTCAAATACCTATGATATAATTTATTCAGAGTTCTGGTGATGTAAAACTATCAGAGCAGAATTTTACTACCGTAGACCAATCAGGTGTCAGATCATTAAATATTTTAATCTGTGTTGATAATCTAGCTATTCAGTTTATTACCAAAATAAATTAGCTATTAAACTATTTACCAAAATGAGTTGTTCTTTAGAATTAGAAGGCACTTTAATATAAAGTCTAGATATTTTTATTTTAAAGTGAAACAAATAAAATCCAACACTGGAAAGCAACCCAAAAACAATTACTTTTTGGTGTTTTAATTCTTGACTGGGAGAACGAAACCAACAAAGTAATTGAAAAATATTATCCTCCATGAGGTAAGGGCATTCAAGTGTCTAGAAATATATTTTAAAACACACATCCATTTATTTTTAACTCCAGAAGGAATTTCTTTCTAGAAAGATAGTAGCAAATCTATCATATTGGTTCTTTCTGTTAATTCACTCGGTTTTCCTTCGAATAAATCCTCTACCAAAATTCTATTCAAAATAAGGAAAGGTCCACAAATTCCATTTCCAATAGTAGCTAACTCAGTACTAACATAAACTCTTAGAGAAAATTGGGTAGCTGGTAATGGCCTATATGATGAAGGAGTTTGATATAACAAATCCTCTTCCTAACCCCCAAATTTCTTTCCCATTAACATGCTGTCAAGGCCTCAAATTCATTGATCACAATCTTTCTGAATATATTTTAACAACTTCTTATTACAATATCATTAAATGTGGAGTATTAGAATTTTAAAATTTCCGTGTTTTTGAGACTGTAAGGAAAAATTTACATTTCCTTATAAAACTATGCGTTGTCTATAGCATGCTCTTTCACTTACTTGATTCTGACTCTATAGGAGATTTATCTCCAATTCTATAAGCTGCAGGCAGCTGATAGCACTGCAAAATATTTCTTGTCTGTAGACATGCAAGTAAACTCTGACTGATGGAGAGACCCACACTCCTACCTATGGAAAGACACAGTCTGTTTCCATTGGTATATTCATTTCAATAGTTCTCATCTAGAAATATATCTGTTCTTTTGGATTCTTCTCTGAATTGCTTATAACATCTGTTTTATCACTGATCAATGAGTTAGTTCAGATAGCTAATCAATGTTTCTTTTATATTTATATGAGTTGTGATTTTCCCTATTTTTGAAAATTATCTTTTAGTAGTTTACTTATTAGATCAATGTAAATACAATTCTTAATAAGTAATATCAATATCTATCCACATTTATAAAAAAATTAAGCCTCCAATTCTGATTAATGAGGTTTTTTTGTGATTTTATTTATCCTATCAGAACTTCCATTGAAAAATCTGTTACAGAAGAGTTTATTTTGCAACTGGGCAGATTTCCACTCTTTTTTATACTTAAAATCTTATTTCACTTCATGGTTTAGACAAAGCAACAAAGAATATAAACAATTTGTAGGGGGGAAACTATGCAACAATTATTGAGAGTTGCTCTATTGTAGTTTTATTCATTGTTATAGGCTAGCTGTGGACCCTCCCCCTCACCCCAATTAATACATTGAATTTCCAATCCCTAACACTTAAGAACGTAACTGTATTTAGAGTTGAGTTCTTTAAAGAAGGGATTCAATTAAATGAAACCATTATGGTGGGGCCCTAATCCAATAACTGATATCACTATGAGAAGAAACATCAGAGGTACAACGCATGCGCAGAGAGACAATCATGTGAAGAGGCAGAAAAGACAGTGCTCATCTGCAAACCAAAGAGAGAGGCCTGTAAAAATCCTTTACTTATGGCCCTTAGAGGGAACCAACCCTGAGAGTACCATGATATGGATCTCCAGCCAGGACTGTGAAAAATACATTTCTATTGTTTAAGCCATCCAGTGTGCAGTATTTCATTATGGTAGTCCTAGTATACTAACAGATTCATATATCAGGCCAAGGGATCTGGTGTGTGCCTCACTATTGAAGATCTCTTTTTAAACGCCATCCAAGAACAAATTCACCTCTATGATATTGACCATCCCATGCAAAGTTAGTCAGTCAAAGCTCATACTCTAAATCCTCGAAGAGTTTCTCCCATGTAACATCAATGTTAACAGGGTCACATGACCAGTGTCACAAGCTGCTTTGGTAAACGTGCCGTCCAATTCAGCTGAACCTTCAGTCTCTTCAACATCAGCCCTCTACTCCCATTCGGTTCCAGATGATGGAGAAATCCATGGTGTGGTGAAGGAAGTGGGTTGAAATTATGTATGAGTGAAAGTAGAGGTGAAGACCATCAATTGACTAGCCACAGAGCAATCAAAATTCCCCAGAATAAAGAGGAGGAGAGGAAGACCTAGAGCCAGAGGCCAGAATACTTTCATGAATGTGGGAGAATAACTTGAAGGTTGAGATTAGCAAGATGATAGCACTCCTGCCCTAAAAGTACTATAGTCATGAAGGAGACATACCAGCAAACAGATAACTAAAACATACGATCTGCACAAGATCAAAGCATGCTAAGGGAGCCCATAAGAGATATATGCATTCCAGTCTGGGTCAGTGCAGAGCATAAAGAAAGGTAGGATTAAGGGAGACCTGAAGAGTGTTTATTCAGCAGGATCCAAAGAGAAGCACCAAATGTGGCCAAGATGAACTTTCCAGTCGCTGGATAAGTACCTCTGTAAGTGGAGAAGAGATGATTGATCAGGCCCGTCATAAACTAATGAAATCTTTCCTGGTGCTCACTAATCAATACTCTTGATTATCAGTTTATCTCTCTGAGTACCCTAATTCCAGCACAGGAACACCCCAGACAGAGAATGCATGCATTCCAGCAACTAGAATTGAATCTCTCACACTAAATCGCTTAGGTCTCTTGTGAGTAGATTCCCATGAATCATCTTCCCTAGGCTTTTTGGCTCAGAAAAACTGACACGGCTGAGGGCCAGACCGGGTGCCTTGCTAAATTCACCAAAGGTAATATCTCCCATGAGGCTTCTTGAAAAACTTGTAGCATTCTCCTGGAAGGACCCTAACCTTCTCTGTAGCCCCTTTGCAGTTTTTAACAGTGGGCATTGCAAGTATGAATTGGATGTCACCAATCAGTCCTGTGGAAACATAAACTCGTTTTATTCTTATGACTACACATACTTTTCTTTGACAAGCCCTGTTGCTGCTCAGTACCAGAAAAACTGAATTTGGTTCAGTCCGAAAACTTAACCCAAACTGTAAATTTTCTAGTTGCTTCTGATTTAAAATTGAGATCTCTCAGGTAAATATTCAATCAGATGCAACTATAATTATGAATGATCATTGTCCAGTTCAGTGTTCTCTCTCTGCCTATAATCCTCCTCCTCTGCTATGGACTGCATGTCTGTGTCCCCCCAAATTCATCTGTTAAAATTCTCACCTGAAAATGACAGTATTAGAAGGTGGGTCTTTGGGATACTATTAGGTCCTGAGGGTAGAGCATTGTGAATGGGATTAGTGCTCTTATAAAAGAGATGCCCCCCCCCCAACCAGAGCTCCCTAGAACCTTCCCCTTTATGAGCATACAGTGAAAGGTTGACCATTTATGACCCACGAAGCAGGCCCTCACCAGACACAGATCTGACCATAACCATGTGGGCACCCTGACTTCAGGCTTCCAGCTTCCATACCATAAAAAATAAATGTGTGTTGTTTATAAACCACCCAGTCTATGGCATGTGGTTATAATAGCCAAATAGACTGAGGCAGTGTTTATTCATCTAACTCTCAGGAACCTGTAAGGGGCTCCTGGTCTATCAACCCTGTGGTGTAATACCTAAAATTAAGACCCAATATTACATGCTCCTTTACCATATGATAAAATTGGAAGGGCCTCAAACCACCTAATCCCCAAATTCTCCTCCTTACTCTGCTCCATGTATAAGGTCCCCTAGCTGAAAACCCACCTTACCAAGGGGACTAGGCACAGCAGCTGCTTATCCCTGAGCAGGGGATTTCTGTTCCCTGCCCACCCCCAGAAGTATTCATAGCCAATCACATCCTCCCACAGGAACCAGGGTCCCCTCCTTCTCTTGATAATACAAGAGTTAGCTCCCACCACCCCTGATTATTTCCTCTAGTCCTAGTGCCGCCAATGCAGCTTTGCGAGACAGGCTGTATCCTCCTTCCCTGGGCTGTGAGTACGTGTAACTAATTGGCTACGGGCATTTCAGCTGTCCAGTGTCAGGTATCCTGTGTTTGACTGTCCCTATAACTCTAAAGCAGGAATCCTCTTACCAACAGGACCAATAAGAGATTAAAACACCCAGCAGCAGCAGCAGCAGCAGCCAAGGAGGAAAGGAGATTCGGTTACATGACTGACTGCACTTTGTACTGGGACCTTTCTTTAGCACGATATGGCTGTCCTCACTGACACCAGAGTTTCAATACTCCGGCTTCTTTGGAGTTGTCCTTTAGATGGTCTACAGCAGTTCTGAAAGAAAGGCCTTAGGGCAGCTTCCTGGTTGGACAATACCCAATGAGTGGTCTATACCACGGTCTTAGTATATAAGGCGTTGTCCACCCTGGGAATCTTGTTGTAGCATTAGCTGGGTAGCCCGCCAAGATCTCAGCTACCTTCCCTAGCTGACCCCAAACCAACAGGAAACCTCCAAATTTGCCCAGCCTGAATTTGGCTCCAGAGGAAGCTAAAGGTGATTTCTGTTTCTCTTAATTCACATTGCTGTCTTATCAGGACCCTTCTCGCTCTAAAGGCAACAGAAGATCCTGCAGATTCTGTTGCTCAGAAAACTTTAGAAATGGTATGCCAATTCTTTACTTATTTGCCTTCAGCTGCAAACTTAAAAATGAGGATTTAGAATATGTTCCCCATGTACAGACGTGTGGTCAGAATAAATCTGCGCTCAAATGCCCTCTTTTTCTCCTTTGCATTCCCTCTTGCAGCTTTCCTTCCCTACAAAACTTCCCAGTGAGTGGTTCTGTGCTCACTTTCTTTACTCCCCCCCTCACATTCACCCTTTGTTGCAGTTTGATTCCAATCCCTGAAACTCCTCTCTGTAAACTCACATTTATCTTCAAATTGTCAAATTCAATGATAGTTTATGTCTTCGTCTTATTTGACCTCATGGTGGCATTTGACACCGTGCCCACTCCCTCCTTAAAACTCACCTTAGCATAAGTGATACCACCCATATCTACTTGTCCACCTCCTTCTCTGACCATTTTTCATCTCTTGCATGCAGGATCTCATCATCCAATGATGCCTCAGCGATGCTGCCATCACTGTTCAGAGCCTGATTCTTTGTTCTGTGCTCTTCCAGCCACATATGTCCTCACCGACTGGCCATGTTTAAGTTTCTGCTTTCCTTCAGTGACCACTTATGACCCAGTGCCTCTGACTCCTTGTTTTCAGCTCAGACATCACTGCTGGGCTTGGGACCCGCAAATTCTGTTCTGTATTTGGCATTTCTACCTGAACATTGCCTACTCACTCCATATTCAACCTGAATTAAGATCCCTAGTCCCTCTGTATTCTCCTAGTTGAAAGCATAATCGTTCAGTGACTTAGCATTTCAGGCATTCTAGACTCTGTCCCTTCTGTCTTCATCTTCTGAGAGTTTGATTTCCTTCCTACATATATCTTGAGCTATCTTCTTCTCCTCGTGCACTGCCAATTTCAGGCCCTTGTCTTTTTTTTTTTTTTTTTTTTTTTTTTTTTTTTTTGCCTGATTATTGCTCTCTCAGCCTCTAGATTACACAAACCCTTTTTTCCTTCCCAAGCACAAGAGTGATTTTCTAAAACTGTCAATCTGTTCATGGGAGGTCATTTTCCTGCTTAAAGCCCTTCAGGCTCCCATGACTTTCAGGATGAAGGTCAAATCCCTCAGTCTACCACACAAGACCCATCATGATCCAATGGAGAGAGTTTAATACTCTGGCATCTACTTCTCTTGTTAGAGGTGAGAATGCAGACACGTTACTTAACCTTCCTATGCCTCAGTTTCCTCCATGAGAATATAGCTAGAAGATTATTGGGAGAATTGAGTGAGTTGAGACATATGAAGTACTTAAGGCAGTGCCCAGCACATAATAGGCAACTCGGTTTTTTGCAGGTATTATTACTACCACCTTTCTAAGCTTTTTCTTCCTTTCTCTTTGGCCATACTGGTCTACTTGACATTTGTGAAAACAGCTTGTGATTTTATTGTTTTGGCTTCCTCACGGTGCTGTTGCCTTTGCTTAGAATGCCTTATCCTCCATCCTTTATCTAGCTAACACACACTCGGTTTAAAAACCGTTCTCATGTCCTTTCTTCCAGGAAGACTTCCTTAATGCTTCCACTTCAATCTCATTTAATTTGCACTGTGCTTTCATAGCCCTTCCTAGATACATTTATCCCAGCACTCAGTACCCTGCATTAGACTTGATTAAGTGTCTGTCTCCTGTGTAAGACTGTGTGATTCTTAATGATAGGATACAACTTTCTGGCAGCAGTTCCAAGAATAATGTGTAACACTGTTGAGCTGGGATTCAATAAATGACTGCTGGGTGAATTAAAAAAACAAACTTCTTTTCATCTGGTGCTCAGAGACACCAGGCCAACTTTGCTTCCCAAAAAACCTTCAAAATTATTCTTATCTCATTCCTTCCTCTATTAAAAATCCCAATTTCTGGGGCGCCTGGGTGGCTCAGTGGGTTAAAGCCTCTGCTTTAGGCTCAGGTCATGATCCCAGGGTCCTGGGATCAAGCCCCGCATCGGGCTCCCTGCTCCACAGAGGAGCCTGCTTTCCTTCCTCTCTCTCTGCCTGCCTCTCTGCCTACTTGTGATCTTTGTCTGTCAAATAAATTAAAAAAAAAAAAAAATCCCAATTTCTAAGCAGTGCTATTAGCTCACTATCAATGATGAAACTGAGCAAGTCAACTGATAATTACAGTTCAGTATATATCTAAAGGATATTTGTATTTTCAAATACAGCACTTGTTAAGACAATGAAATGAACTTTTACTGATGAGACTTAAAGAAGTATAGCAGTAGGAAGAAGTGTAGCATGATAAAGTTGGGAGGACAAATTACTAAGATTTCTTAGCAATCTTCAAGTAACATTAAGTGGGCGTCCAGCACCTATATGTAAGGAAAACTGAGGGCTACGGTATGAGGCATTCAACCAGGAAAGCATCAATAAACTTTATAATTACTCTAGCTGCTGAGATACTTGAGTAATATCAGTAATAAAAAAAACAACACGACCATAGAAAGGAAAAAAATCTTGATATATGCTATAACATGCTAAGTGGAAAAAAGCCAGATACAAAAGGTCATATAATATATAATTCTATTTATATGAAGTGTCCAGAATAGGCAAAACCACAGCTACAGAAAGTAGATTAATGGTGGCCAGTAGCCAGAAAAATAGAAAGTGACTTCTAATGAATACAGGTTTCTTTTGGGGCTGATAAAAATGTAGTGATGATGGGGGCACAACCTTGTGAATATACTACAAGCCACTGATTGTACCACTTTGGATGGGTCAATTTTACAGTATGTGAATTATACTGCAATAAAAATCTGTAAGAAAAAAAGTGATATACCAAAAATTATTACCAACAGGAAAAAACAGTGTGAGTTATTTATCATTGCTATTAGAGGGTCCACAAATAAAATCACATTTTCTAAATATGACGGATTATGTAGCCAGCCATTTTAATAGCTTATATAAAACATTTTTACATTTCTCTTCCTCCAGTTTCCCAGAAGTCTTCTGCTATATTGTAACCATTCGTTCACAGACTCTAAAAACTATAATTGTCAGTTAGTTGGTGTTTTTATTTCTGCTTTAAACTTCAATTTTCTTTAAATAATTTCTATTAGTTTATAATGCTCAATTTAACTCATTCAATAAAAATTAAAACCTGCAGTATTTTAAGTAAAATTCAAAGGTTCCTTTTGACCACTAGTTTCACTTTTAAGATAGACATTTTAACTACTCACTCTGATGCTATGATATGCTGTAATTAATAACATTTTATATTTCTCTTTATTTTCACAGTAACATAATTGATTATTATTGTGCACTATAAATGTCAATTGTACCAAGGCATATATTGAAACATTCTTTATGTAACACAAAAGATACATTGATGCTTTGCTGGTAATCACCAACCACTTAGATAATGCAAAGTTGAAAGAGCACTAAATCAAATATTTGTTAAATGTCCGCTACGTAAAGCTATGGCTCTCAACATTTTTTGTGCTTGAGGGGAATACTTTGAAAGCCAGCTATTTTAAGCAACACACTTGAAGAGATTAAACATATCCCACAAATTATACTGCAATCCCAAAATATAATGTCTCATAGTATCTATGAAAGTGTACAGTCATTATCACCTTATACCAATAGGATGGTAGTCATCAAAAGAATAAAAAAACAAGTGTTGGCAAGGATGTGGAAAAAAGGAAATCCTTGTGCACTCTTTGTGGGAATGTAAATTGGGGCACGGTGCTATGGAAAACAGTATAGAGCTCCCCCCCCCCAAAAAAAAAAGAAAGAAAGAAAGAAAGAAAGAAAAAGAAAAGAATTACCATGTGACCCAGCAATTCCATTTCTAGGCATATCTCTGAAGGAAATGAAATCATTATCTCAAATAGATATTCATACCCCATATTCATTACAGCATTATTTACAATAGCTAAGACATGGAAACACCCAAATGTCCAACAATGGGCAAATGGATAAAGAAAATTACATACAGTATAATATATAATATATACAGTATAATATATAATATATAGTATAATATATAATATATATATATAATACACACACAAAGGAACATTACTCTGCCATAAATTAGAAAGAAATATTGACACTTGTGACAACATGGATGGAACTTGAGGGCACGATGCTAAATGAAGTAAGTCAGAGAAAGACAAGTACTGTATGACCTCATTTATATGTGGAATCTAAGAAAACTGAATTCAGAGATATAGAAAACACATTAGGGGGTGCCAAAGTTGGGGCTTGTGGGGGTGAGAGGGTGTAAAAATGGGTGAAGAGGATCAAAAGGTACAAACTTCCCATTTTAAGACAAATTAATCCTATGGATGTATAGATTGCATGGTGTCTATACTTAATACTGTATTGTATATTTGAAAGATATTGAGAGTAGGTCTTAAAACTTCTGATCACAAGGGAAAAAACTGTAACTATGTGACATGAATGTTGACTAAAATTATTGTGGCAACCATGTCACAATATGTACATTATCAAATCCTTACTTGTACACTTAAAACTAACACTAAACTAATAGGCGTACAAACAGTAACTGCAGCGCACCTAAAACTATTAAGATAATTATATCTCAGTAAACCTGGAAGGAAGTATATAGTCATCACAGCGTTCAGAATAACAATGTTCATATTTCTACCTACTGTTCATGGCAAAACGTCAGCTTTTTTTTAGCAAGCGCCTCTAAACTCCTCCAGCCTCTCTACCCCCTCCCCACGTCCAAGCCCTCTTGTACCTCTTTAGCTGTTCACAGCAGCCCCCCATCTCCCAGTACCAAAATCATAATTCTATGATTATACAAAAATATTATACATTTATTATTTATTATAAATTAGCACTCACGATTTTGGAAGCCAAGGAGTCCCAAGATCTGTACTGTAGTCCGCAAGCTGGGGTCCCAGGAGAGCTGATGGGGAATTCCGATGCGAAAGCGACTCAAGACCCAGGCAGAGCCAGCACTTCAGCTGGGAGTCCGAAAGCAGGAGAAGCCCAACGTCCCGACTCAGGACAGTCCGGCAGGGGGAGCCCCACCTACTCTCAGGCAGGTCAGCCTTTCCGTCGCCTTCGCGCCTTTAACTGATTAGATAAGGGCCATCCCCAAGGGAGAGCAATCTGCTTTCCTCAGTCTACGCCCCCAATGTTCATCTCGGCCAAAAACACCTCACAGACACACCCAGAATACCACTGGACCCAATACTGGGCGCCACGGAACTCCATGGACACGCAGAATTCACCACAGCTTCTCAAGCGGAGGGAACGTCCCACAACGAGTCGGTCACAAAACTGATGGCAGAGCTGACGAAGCAAATACGGAAAGAGGCGTTCACCCGTGGAGGCGGCAAGAACAAAGGGGGATCTCGTGTCCCACAGAAACCACGCCCCTGTGGCGCTGAGGCTTCTGGGAGCTGCGGCGGCCTCCGCGGCTCTTCCGCTCTGCTGCTTCCACCCAGCAGAGAGCCCGGCGCCTGCATTCCCACTGAAACCGCGGGAGCACGGAGGCCGGGACATGCCCGTCGTTGCCCTTCGTTGCTCTGCGGCTGAAGCCAGCGCCCACACGTGCTCTGTTGCTAAAAGCACTGCCTGCTTACTGCTGCTTCTCTACACAAGTGCTGCCACAAGCAGGGAAAAAAGGACTTCTTCCCCCTTCCGCCCTTCGTCCATTCTCCCACCCAATGCCTCAGGTGGGCCATGGGCAGGACTTTCGTATAAGCTCTAAGGCAAGAGAATCTGGGAAATATCGTTTGCCGTCTTTGGATCCCCTGCGATTCAAAGGAGTTAGGAATGGGGCAGAGAGCCAACAGCCACATAACCAGAACAGCCCCTATGATCACTTTCTTTTTTTCATATAATTTGTCCCTCATGGAGAACCAGCTTTACTCTTTTTGTTCCCCAAATCTCACTAAAAGCAAGCTGTTGTGTGCAGCACACTTTTTGGAAGGTTTTGTGTAATTTACATAATAACAGGGGAGAAAAATCTCAAAATTAGGTACTAATTGTGACTGTTCCCACAAACCAAGGGGAAAAATACATGTAAACACTTTCATAGGGGTTCTCTCCTGGTCACACTCCAGGTTCCAGCCTTGTTTGTTTTCCCATGCACAAAGTCCATCCAGCTCTGTTTCCGGCAGCCCATCTCCTCTTCCCCAGATTACATCCCATACTCTTTGCCTCTGTCTCCCAGTTCACTTCTACCTCCTGGAAGATTGTGGATCGGTCTTCACTTGACAGAGCAGTCCAGCTTCCTTGTTTTCTCACCCTTACCCATCAAAGTACTTTTAAAACTACAATATCCATCTATTCCAGAAATGAATTTTGCCAACTGCTCTAGGTGGAAAAAGCAATTGCAGTCCATTTTTGTTTTAAATGGTCATTTCTTCTTTCAGTTATTCAAATGATCTTTCTTTGATGCAGTTTTCATAACGTCAAGCCTCTTCTCATTTGCTGCAAATGATACCTTGCCCTTTACTGTAGGGTCCCAAGCACTCAACTATTTCGTTACAGCAGACATTGATTGCTGTAACCATATGCATCCTTAGTTATACAGTAACGTAATTTTTACATGTTGTTGAAGATTTGGTGGCATACCAGTGAAAGTTGTCATCTGAAGTAGCAGATGACCACAAGCATGGTAGCAACTACTGTGAATAACACATTAGCGCTTACGTTCGAGAAATTTCCAATCCCTGTCAGGAAAATAAGACCTATATACAAAAACTATAAAATGAAGCAAAACACTTCGAGATCTGTGATTTAGAAAAAAGCAAAGAACCATGGGAGTTTGGAAATGGCTTTTGTAGGAAGTGGCCTCAGAGCTAAACCTTGGAGGATGGGTTTGGACAGATAGTGAGAGGGAGGGAAAGGCAAGTGCAGGTGGAAGGGGGCCATAAGAGAGGACTTGGAAGCACAAGCATGCCACCATCTCTGAGAAACTGTATGATTTGCAAGTATCTTCTCCCATTCAATAATTTGCCCTTACGTTTGGTTGATGGTTTCCTTCACTACACAATTTTTTTGTTTGTTTGTTTGTTTTAGCTTTTTTTGGTCCTTGCCTGAGAAAACTTGTCCAAAAACCATTGCTAAGATCAATATTAAAGAACTAACTGCCAGTGTTTTCTTCCAGGCATTTTATGATTTGGTGGGAATGCAAATTAGTGTAACCACTATGGAAAATAGTGTGAAAGTTCCTCAAAAAAAATTAAAAATAGAACTACCATATGATCCAGCAATTCCACTTCTGGATATTTATCCGAAGAAAATGAAAATACCCATTCAAAAAGATATATGCACCCCAATGTTCATTGCAGCATTACTTACAATAGCCAAAATATGAAAGAAACCTAAGTATCCATTGATAGATGAATGGATAAAGAAGATATGAGATCTATATATAATGGAATGTTACTTAGCCATAAAAATGAAATCTTGCCATTTTTGACCATATGGATGGATCTAGAGGGTTTTATGCTAAGTGAAAGAAGTCAGACAGAGAAAGATAAATGCTGATTTCACTTATGTGTGGAATTTAAAAAACAAAATGAGCTGGGACGCCTGGGTGGCTCAGTTGGTTAAGTAGCTGCCTTCGGCTCGGGTCATGATCCTGGCGTTCTGGGATTGAGTCCCACATCGGGCTCCTTGCTCGGCGGGGAGCCTGCTTCTCCCTCTGCCTCTGCCTGCCATTCTGTCTGCCTGTGCTCGCTCTCTCTCCCTCTCTCTCTCTCTCTGATACATAAATAAAATTTAAAAAAAAAAAAACCTCTAAAAAACCAAATGAGCAAAACAGAAACAGACTAATAGGTTCAGGAAACAAACTGCTGATTACCAGATAGGGGCAGGTGACATAGAAGAAGGGGATTAAGAGATACAAACTTTCAGTTATAAAATAAATGTCATGAGGATATAATGTACGGAAGAGGGAATATAGTCAATAATATAATAACTTTGTATGGTGACGATAGTGGCTAGACTTGGGATCATTTTGTAATGTGTAAAACTACTGAATCACTATGATGCACATCTGAAGCAAATAGGATATTGCATGTTGATTATATTTCAACAAAAAAGGAGCTGTAAGTAGTTAATGTAAGAAAGTCTTGAAATTCTAATTGATCTAAATGACTTTTATTCCTACCTTCATTTGTTTCTAGAAGGTTAACAATCTCTACCTTAGTGATAAGCCACAAATCTAGATGGATTGCTTTATTCTCATCTATCTCCTTCAGATTTAAGAGGTGGAAGATTAAACCCTTGTTCATATAGATGCAGACTATTTGCAAAATACCTGGGAATCCTCTAGAGGGGAAATAAGGGTGCTAAAGCAAACAGGGTCAGGTTAAAGAGGAAAAACCCTGGGATACTGAAGATGCTTCATTTCTCCTTAGTGTTAGTAATTAGTTCATCTTAACTTTCTCGTTTTGGGACCTATAAATCATCCTTACCGTCTTTCATTAACTTCCGATCTTCCTAAAATTGATTAGGTGGACTCTGCTTTCTTCTGTGTTTCCAGCCTTATTTTTTTTAATTTGATAATTTGTTTGATATCATATCCTGATATCCATTTCTCATCTAACATGCTGTTTCCAAATAAAGCCTGAAACTCTAAAGCAGATTCATGACTGCTTTCCTCCTTTTAGTAGTTCTTAATGCTGGGAGGTATTACCCCCCACAGAAGGTATATGGAAATGGAAATGTGTAGTCGTTTGTGTAGTCACAATGACTGCAGGGTAGCAATAGCATTTGGTGGGGGTGGGGAGCAGGGACAGGAATGCTAAAATTTCTACAACTTGGGGGATATTCTCACAGAATAGATTTCTCATCTAAGAAGCTAATAGTCCACTTGCTTCTTTTGATATCTTTTTTTTTTTTTGAAGATTTTATTTATTTATTTGACAGAAGAAAAATCACAAGTAGGCAGAGAGGCAGGCAGAGAGAAAGGAGGAAGCAAGCTCCCTGCTGAGCAGAGAGCCCAGTGCTATGCTGGGCTGGATTCCAGGACCATGAGATCAAGACCTGAGCCAAAGGCAGAGGCTTAACCCACTGAGCCACCCAGGCACCCCGTGATGTCTTTATTTGTAAGTGTATACAGAACCCCAAGCACTTCAGCAGAATGGACCAAATTATTTCCCTTAGCAGTTTACCATCAAGCCTTGTGTGCTTTTTTGTTGTTGTTGTTGTTGTTTTTGTTTGTTTTTGTTTTTTTTAATGAGGAGCTGAGAGGAGCTTGTTGATATAATAACAGATTTATTGTTCTGGTCCAGGAAGGCAGAAATTCAGACCTAGATCCCCAATAAATCACTCTCTGCTCAACATGCTGTTCCCTCCCATAAGGTAATAGGAATTATGCAAATTGTCTTTATCCATCATCACTCTGCCCCCTCCCTGCCTCCTTACCCCTTGAAGTCAGAGAAAGCATGATACACAGAAAGAACCATAACAAAATGGAGGCCAAAATAGCACTTCATAAATGGCTGAACAAACGCCTGATATATCAAGGAGAGTTTTTATTAAAAGTTCAGATTGAGGGGCACTTGGTTGGCTCAGTGGGTTAAAACCTCTGCCTTCGGCTCAGGTCATGATCCCAGGGTCCTGGGATGGAACCCCGCATCGGGCTCTCTGCTCAGCGAGGAGCCTGCTTTCTCCTCTCTCTCTGCCTGCTTCTTTGCCTACTTGTGATCTCTGTCTGTCAAATAAATAAAATCTTTAAAAAAAAAAAAAAGTTCAGATTGACGATTAAAGTTTATATGCAGCGGCCTATGCTCAGCTTTCTACTCCTATTCCACTCCCATAAACAAAGACAAAACTTTCCAAGGGGCTGACTTGAGGAAGAAAGGGAAAGAAGCAGAGATATTGGCTATGTAGCTAAGGTACGTTTCAGTTTAATTTATTAACTTGGTCTCATTTATCAGCCTGAGACAAATGTAGAAGGAATCAGAAATGGAAAAAGAAAGAAATCCAAAATCAGAAAGAAATCTGGCAGCCCAGAGACTCGGGTCCCATCCAGTCTACATCCTAAAGAGAGATGAGAGAGAAAGAATATACAAGAAGGTAAACAAGGCTGAATTCCTAGTTCTAAGGGTAGAGCTTCCTAACACTGTAGTAATTCTGCTCAGTAGGAAACCATGATCTAAAGAATGAATTTGTTTCTTGAGATTTCATTTTATTTCTTCTTTCTGGGAGACAGAAAACCAAGAAGAGGGTTGGCAGAAATAGGCCTCTGAAGATGAATGGAAGAATTTTCATGCCCTATATCTTAAGCCTTTATGTACTTTTTGGTCAAAGGCAGTCATATATAGTGTTATAGTGAATCTTGAACTGAAATTTGGCTTGGAGGTGTGAAATGCATTCTGGGGCAAAAAATGAATCCATATGGAAAATTACAAAGGATGGGTATAGTGAAGAAGAGAAAGGTTGACGATCTAGGTATAAAATTGGCAATATTTGGTTACAAAGCAGTTGCAGAAACTGGGAAGAGGAGGGAGTCGAGCTGATTACCATTTTCAGAGCAACTGTTCACTAAAATGCAAAAGATAGGGTGGGGCATGTTTGGGGCAAGGAAATTTCTTTCTGGTAGCATCTTAAATCTGGATGAAGTGAGGTATCTGGATGGAGTGAGGTATCCTGATGAAGATAACCAGGAGGCCATTGGTGTATGGGTCAGGTACTCAGTAAAGAAATCTACACCATTTATTTTCTTGTACAGTAAGTTCCTGTTTATTCTTCAGGGCCCAACTCAAATGTTTGCTTTTACCAACCCATATAAGGCAGAATCCCATGTAATTGCTCCCAACACACTGTATACACGTTTGACAAAGCATTTATCAGATTTTTTCAGTCCTAATCATTCTCCAGTTACATAAAATCCTAGATCATTATTTTTACATCTTTACATCACCAATACTTTGCACAACCTAAATAATGCTCATTGAAATAAAATTAATATTTTTTTACATGGTTGAGACTGTTCTGTGATATTTGGTATATGCATGATTTTTGAGACAACTGGTAGGTTAGTAAACTAGTCAGTACTCTAGTCATTGGCCTTCCTTTAGTTCTTTGAACAAACCAGACTGACTCTTATTTTAAATCTTGCACTAACTGTTCCCTCTGCCTGGTATGCCATTACAACAGTTCTTCCTATTGCTATTCCTTATTTCCATAGGCTCTCCTCAGAGAGACACTCCAGTCTAAAGGAACGTCAACTCACGCATAACCATTTAGCCTGTTACTATGTTTCTCTTTCTTCATTGCACCTATCACTGTCTGATATATTTATTTGCTCATTGTCTGCTCCCATAGACTGTTAGGTCCATGAAAGCACAGAACTCCTCTGTCCTATGCACCACTAGACACCTAGTGCCTAGAACAATAGGCCTCCAATAAATATTTATTGAGTGAATAAAGGAAGGGGGTCAGCACCAAGGGACACAAAAGAGGTTGCAATAAACATTTGTAATAATAATAATAATAATAAAAACAAAACAAAACACACACACACACACACACACACACCTTTGAATTTACTCTAATTTGATTTGCACATGGGGAAATACAGACTCATGTGGTAAGTGACCATATCTTTGTGGATTTTTTTTTTCTTTACTGTTTTCTCACTTTAGCGAATCCTGAAGCAAAAACTCAAAGATCCCGCTGTCCTTTATTTTCACAGCCGAGTTGCTTTGGTGATAACTTCAGTGATGACAGACGGGATTCTTTCTAGCAGCTCTTTGTTGAAGATTTTATCTTATTTAGTGCTGGGCATGAATATGAACAAAAAACCAGGCATGCCATGATTGTGGTTCAAGAATCCCCTCTACAGTAACACGAAAACAGAACATCTGAAAGAACCATATGTGGTACAATCCTTGCTGCCTGCAGAAAGATGTGACCAAGACTCTGTAACACCCTGACTGCACAGTTTGTAAATTGCCTAGTTAAGTCTGGACTCAAACTGTGTTACCCACTTTTAAACTGTGTTAAATTTCTTAATACTTTAGAGTTGCTAGGGTGAGCCCATTTACTGTGACAAAAGGATTACCTTTAAGTTGGTCTTTTACTTTAAGTAATATTTCTTCTTTAATGATTCTAACAAAAGAGGGCTATAGTTTATTACCTATGAACGAGAAAAAGAGGACTCTAAGGCATACTGGATTCTGAGAGGAGACACCAAGAGTTCACATGCCTTACAGCCATGGCAGGTCGGGAGGTGGAGATCATTAGGATGATGAGAGCTTAGAAACACCCATGTCAGATCGTGAACACCTATTCATAAGTTGATCCAAACGTTTCCTATGGCATTTTTAAAAGGATCAATATTTCTCCTAATTTGCATTATTAAAGAAAGATTTACCTTTTTGAATAATCATTTTAAATCAGTAATAATTCACTGATTATTAGTGATTAAAATCACTAATAATTCTGCATTAGTTTAAGAACCAGAAAATAGCAAATAAATAAGGTGTGGCCTTTGATATAGACTACAGGTCTCCCTAGTTCTGTATCTGTAACCCAAATAGTTAGAAAAGTTCTTCAAAAACCTCTTGTATGTCAATCAGTACTTTTAAACCGTGTGTCTTAATACATGGTTTATTTAAAAAAAAAACTACCATAGGGCGTAATAATGATTAATAATTATTAATAATTAATAATTCCTCATCAAAGGGTTTAACAATCATGGCATTAGCTATTAAAGAGTGATTTTTTAAAGATTTTATTTATTTATTTGACAGAAAGAGGTCACAAGTAGGCAGAGAGGAAGGCAGAGAGAGAGAGAGAGGGAAGCAGGCTCCCTGCTGAGCAGGGAGCCCAATGTGGGGCTTGATCCCAGGACCCTGGGAACATGACCTGAGCCTAAGGCAGAGGCTTTAACCCACTGAGCCACCCAGGCGTCCCTAAAGAGTGATTTTTAAAAGTACTAACAGGATATTTCTTTTCCAATTGCATCCATTTTTATTCATTTGCACATGTTTAAAGGTCTTTCTTTAACATTTTCTCATATTCTTTTTGCCAATAGGGACTAACATTTTCTCCTGTCTTTTGAGTGTGTGTGTGTGTGTGTGTGTGTGTGTGTGTGTGTGTGTGTGTATGCTATTTCATCCCCATCTTCTTCTGGAAGGTCAGGTCTACAACAGCAACAATTCTTGAAATTTGTCTCCATCTCCCACATTTCATTCTTCAAGGATCTCTTGAGATTTTTGGCATCCTTGCTCCACTTAATTTTGTTTTAGAATCTTTAACTAGTGTCCGAGTCCCAAAAGACCCATCAGACTTCACATGTCTTTACTGACAAATAGACATTGGATTTCTCATTGATTTTAGTGATCTCTTGGGAGGTGTGCTCCCTGAAGGCAGCACTTTACTTTCACTGAAAAAGGCACAATAGGGGATATGGAAAGGTATATCTGAATTTTAAAACTAGCCACAAAACTGACATTGGGTCAGTACTCTTCGTAGAAATGATTCCACTTTATATACAAAGTGGCATTATTTTATTCTTTACAATAATATCCAAGATAATTTTGCTGTTATTTACATTCAGTCTTCTGTCATAAAGACAAATAATTCGTGCAGGAGGGGTTCTTGGAAAAGAACTTCTTTTGTATCCTATGGATAGAAATCCTATAGATAGGGTTTCTTTGGGGGCTCTATAATTACTTCTTTGGAGGTCTTCAGTTACATCTCCTTAAAAAGCATCAGGGAAGAAAATAGGCAACTACAAAATCATTTTGTTCTGTTTTGGGTGGGGTTTTTTTGGTTGTTTTTTAGGATTTTTGTTTTTTGGGGGTTTTTTTGTTTGTTTGTTTGTTTGTTGTCCCCCCCCCCGAAACTACCAGCTACTTATCCTTTGCATTTTCTTATCCCCACACCTCTCTGGGCCTTACTTCTGAATCAAACCCTTTCCCAAACCTTTCCACTGTGACATCTGAAAACCTCTTTGCAGGACAGTCGCTCCATTTTGTTATTTTAATTAAAAATCAATTTCCTCTATGGACAAAGTGCTTCCCTTGACATGCACTCAAGTGGAGGCTGACCATTTTTCCAAAAGCTAGGTTACCACAGAATTTAAAAACAGGCTTGCACGCTTTTAGTTCAACATTGCCTATTCCAAATCATTTCAAGTCATTGCTCCTCAGGTTTGTGTGAAGACCTTCCTTGAGGATCTTTCCATCTACCTGTAGTCACAACCACCACCACATTAATTTCCAGGACTTCCTCTCTTCCCAAATCCCCATCATTGTTTTATTTGCCTTCCCTTCAATGCCCATGTGATTAACTCATCTAACATTTTAACCTCATATGTTCTTGATTCCCTAGGCTTTGACAACCTGTACTTCTTGACTTCAGCCTCCCACCACCTGTATCCTAGAAATTTTTATCACCCCAACTGCTCTATCTCAAAATTCATAAGCTTTAGTATCCTTACTCTCTGATTCTTATTTTGATCCTTGAAAATATCTTATTCCTTACTTCTATTTAACCTCCTCTCTGAGCTGAGAATGATCTTTTTCCTATTTTCCAAATTTATCAACTGTTCCTATCTTAACTTTCTTATTCGACTAAATTGCATGATATGTGATATAATACCTGATACAACCATGCTTAAGCTAAGATCTTTAGCTTTCTTTATCATCTGACATGGAATGCCTGGAAGAGTCTTAATCCTGCATCGATACATTGTCAATGTTTCCCCTCCTATACTCAAGCTGTCGGATACTGCTGGGGAACATCCAGCAACCAAGAAACCGATGCTAACTGCAAATATACAAACTCTGATCTCAGCGGCATCCTCAGGAATGACAATAATCTTTGCATGTGACCCTATTCTGCTTCTTTTCCCACCCCCATTCTCTCTTTTAAAAAAATTTTTTTTGAAAGATGTTATTTATTGATTAATAGAGAGAGAGTGCAAGCTCACACAAATGAACTTGCAAACCAGGAAGTAAATGATTATGTGCTCTCAACTTCCCAGTTTTACCTTCAGTCCAGAATAATACTTACTCCAAAAAGGTAATGGGAAACTTGGCGTGAGAGTTCTCTGTTCTGCGAGATTCTTCCCAGGGACTTTTTTTCACTTTTAATAGATGCTTAATTAAGCCAGTCATATTAATTACAAGAAACAGCTTTCATTGATATGTTACATGTTTAACAGTATGTTCTCAAGATGGAAGTTTGTTTCTTTTTCACTTAATGGGAATATAATGGATAGTTTCAGAAAACAGCAGAATCTTACGGAAGAAACCATGATTGGGAGCTTCATAAGAATTTTGCTTCTAAACCTGTGCTCTTCTTACTGTATACTTACTTTTTGGCTCTTCAGAGGACCTGTTATTCATTTTCCAAATAATTCATATTTTAATGTATTTACATAGGTAGTTTACATAAAGGTATTTCTAGAAATCATGATCATTTTCAACCTGTCACATGATTCTCTATAGTTTAATTTCTGTGAAAAACAATTAAGCCAGTGTGGAACCCAGCTATAATGACCTCTAATTTTGTAGATCTCTAACTTGTTCACATTTTCTATGGTTTTTCATCTATGGCATCTTCTAATATTTGTTTGAGTTCAAGAGCCCACAAATACACAGGGTTTGGAATGTGCAATAAACAAGTATGAATGTAATGTAATATACATTATATATGTCTATAAATAAATATATATTTTTATCCCAAGGCTATACGTTTATGAACTGATTTTTTTAAATCACATAATTTTTTAATGTTACACTAGTCTGTAATCACTTGTTTTGTTTATATAAAATCTGAGTCATGTTCAAAAAGACTGCTCAGTTTTAATTTTTTAATAAGGAGGGAAAAGTTTTAAATATTAGGTGAAGAAAACACAATGCATATCTGGAGTTTCTTTTCTTTGCTAGTTGTTACTTCTTAATTATATTAATTTGCAGGCCATAAGATACAAAAAGGTTTCATTTAATCATGCCATGAAGTACGGAACATTCAGTTGTTCATTCATCCATTTCACACATTTCACAAGTGCCTACCAGGCACTGCAAGTGAGAAGAACAACTACCATCCAGGTTCCAAGCACTGCAGTGGAAGGAGGGAGGGAAGAGACAAATGCATTTTTGTTGTGTCCTGCTTATTGTGGTTGATATAACTCATAAAACTAACTAATTTAATTCTTATAACAACTTCCTGGAAACAGTATTATTAATTCAAAAAAAAAGTATTATTAATTCAAAAAAAAGTATTATTAATTCAAAAAAAAACACTAAAATACAGAGTGATTAAGTGACTCCCCAAGTCACAAAACCAATATGCAACAGATCCATAAATCCAAATCAGGCTTGTCTCACATCAGAGTTGCATCCTATCCACCACACCCAGTGACCTCTCTGGGCTTTGCAAGGTGCCACAGGTGCCAAGACCTTAACTCTGCTGAAGGAGACAGAGACACTTCCATGAAAATGGGACAGCTGGAGTCAAGTCTTGTGGCATAAGCATTAGTCATACGGGTAGATACAGTTGTGAAAAGCTTTCCAGACGATGGGAGGAGCATGTGAAAGACATAAAGACTTATGATAAATGTCAAATTTAAGGAACTGCAAGTACTTTAGAACAAAAAAGTCACTGTAGACTCTAGAGGCAGGCTGTGTAGAATCAAACCTCAGCTACTACACTTCTTAGATGTAGAACTTTGGCACGTATTTAACCTCTCTTTTCTTAACTATAAAATATGGATAATAATAAGACCTACCTAATAAAGTTACTGAGACTAAATGACATAATATATATGAAGTATTTTATGCAATGGCTGAAACCCAGGGAGAGCTCCATGAATATTACATGTTCTGAAATAACTGGAATTATAATGTGCAAGGGAAATAGTGATAGAAGATATGTTTAGAGTTGAAAGGTCAAGGCCAGATCATGAAGTGCCTCCTATTACATATAATTGGGAACATCATAGAGGATCTAAAGTTTGTGTTTAGGTGTGTATTTGTTTTATATAAAACTAGTTCTAATTTATTTAAAAAATCTTTGTGATGTCAGTGTGAAAAACAAATTAGGAGAAATGAGACCTGAATGAAGGAGGTTGACTCTCTAATTGATGCAATAAACTAGGGAAGATACCATAAGGATCTGAACGAACTTACTCAGTGGTGATGAAGAGGAACAATAGGCCTAAAAAATACTTAAGAAATAGAATCATCAGGACTTGACTCACAGAAAACAGAAGTAGGCTGGAGGGGTTGGTGGTACCAATCACAAAGACATGGAATATAGGAGGAGAAGCAGGCTTTGGAGAAGGAGTTTTTATAGCAAAGCACCTCATGTCTTTTTAAAACAGTTAAAGAAGTTAATTTATTCAGTTGTAAAATACAGGTACTATTCTATTTGAAAGAGTGACCTGGAAAATTGTGCTTGAAGTTTAAAGTTAAAAAAAGAATACTCCTGTTATCAACTAATTTAGTCATGGAGAGAAAAAAAAAACACACCTAAGCTAACATCTTATTGGATAAAACTAACAACTGGTTTAATGTCATTCACATTCAACTTATATTTTATACCTTTCCCAACACAATCATTTTTAGGTAAGGTATAAATTAACAAAAAGAGAATACACACAGAGATTATATTATATTTATGATTTTATTAGTCAAGAATGCAAAATTGGGTGTTCATATCAAGCAGGAGTAACTGCTGCATATCCCAGAATAGAGTCCCTTGTCTCCCAAAGTCCCCATGTGACCATATAAATGCTGATGACACTGTCTGATCAAGATAGGGTCTCATTAGACCTATAATGTTCTATTCTTGCTTTGTCAATGACTTATACTTACTCTGGGTTTAGCTATCTAAGGAGGAATTACATTAACACTTTTTATACTTCTATTTTTGGAAATATATAAAGGCATAGCTATCTCCTGACCCTTACTCCGAATCAACAAAACAATTCTCTTAGGGGAAGCACATTTTCACCATACTTCTAAATCATTATAAGCATTGAACAAGTGGTAACTACCTATAGTCAAGAGGACTATTACACACTTAGAGAATTTGATTGTAGGTATTTATTTTTAAAACAAATCCTTTAATTCTGATGCATTAAGTCAACTGCTAGTTATCACTATCAAGGTCAGCTTTTTGGTGGGTAGTAATACGTTTTGGAACATTTATAGACCTCATGTTTCTTCTGGAACATTTATAGACCTTAATGCCTGTGTACTAAAATTTTTTGAACTGTTATAGAAAAAACTTCCAATAATATAGTAAGAGTAAGTAGAAGATTAAATATTAATCTCATAATCATTAATCAAGATGTTAATGTATGAAAATTAATATTCTGTTAAGGTATTAACGTTTATCCTTCAAAATTTCAATTAAAGAGTATGACTAGGAGAAAGCTGTTACATTGTTCAACCGCAAGGACTGCACAGAGCAATTTCAGCACCAGGGATAGTAATCCTATTGGATAACACTGAAAGCCATAATACAGATGAATAAAGGCTAAGGGTCTATGGGGTTATGGACACTGGGGAGAGTATGTGCTTTGGTGAGTGCTGTGAAGTGTGTAAACCTGGCGATTCACAGACCTGTACCCCTGGGGATAAAAATATATTATATGTTTATTAAAAAAAAAGTAAAAAAAAAAGGCTAAGGGTCTAAATTCAAATTACTTGCAAGGTTTATATGAGTCAGTATGACATGATAGTTAAGAGCATAAGCACAGGGAAAGATTCCATAAAATTTTTTTGTTGTTTGTGCTATTATTTTTGTTATGTGTGAAATTGATGCAATAAAAAGATAGTTAAATTTCTTCTTAGTTATAGACACCAATAAAATATGGAAAATTAATGACCTTAAATATTTTTTGTCTCATACATTTTAATTTAAAATACAACACAATTGATCACCATTTCTTGATATTAGCAAAATATAAGAAAGAAAAACATTAAGAATTATTAATTAAAATTCGATTTGCAATTGCAAATTTGCAATTGCACTGCAGAAGGAAAAAAAAAAGAAAGCACAAAATTTTAAAGAAATATTATCTTCCCAAACATAGGCATAAGTTTCCTGTATATTATAAATGTTCACGAATTTTCATTGGCATATTTTCTCTGCATGCTCTGAAGAATAAAGCAATTAGTGAACTATTGATTAACTATAATATATATATTTAATATTATATGCATTTTTAAATTAAAAAAAACCACCAAAAGCTCTAGAAAGTTAAAGTATTTTAGTAATCCACATAGATTATCAAGAGGTGTAAATGCCAATCCCACGAATAACTGTAAATTCATGCAATTTTTAAGATATAATTGTTCCAAAAAAGTTGGTCAATTTGGAAAAAAGCCATTAATATATAAATAGGTATATTTAAATTAGTACATATTCATCATTAGAAGCTAAGTAATCTGGGTTTAAGACAATTTTGCACATGGCCATTTATTTGTTTATATGCCAACAATTTAAAAGACATTTTGAGGCTACTAACACCCAACATATTTGTAATGGATGGATTCACATCTATGTTGATATATCATGGTTATTATGTCAATTTATAGTTAATTGGCATCTAAGACTGATACCGGATCTGGGAAATTAGTACTCAAAAACCCAGTTACCAGGAGTACATAATGGAATGGCCAGAATTCAGTAAACACACAGGTGTATAAACCAAAGTTTCATTAACCCAACAGCCTAGAAAATCTCCCACAAACTGAGGGGCACAAAGTTTTGGGGAGAACAAGTGCACAATATTTGCAGAAACAACTTGATACTGAGCCTGACCCCTTCCTGGCATGCGATTTCTCCAACATGATGAGAACCAATCCTCAATAGGTCTGGCCTGAAGTTCATTGGTGATCATGTCAAACATCTAACTAGTCACAGTGGTTGGTCACTATTGAATGCAGAGATAGAGATACCTGATGTCAGTAATTTGTCCTTATACATAAGGGGACAAGAGTTTTGCCTAGCATTCACAAACACAGTGTTACATTGTAATTTATCTATTAACTACCTTTTGCCAATAAGTTAGTAAACTTGGGACATGGAAAATGAGCAGAATCAGCAAGTTCAATTTGAAATGAAACCGTACATATTGAGCATCTAGTAATGAATGCATGAATCACTAATTTATAGGGTTGTTTTCCTTTCAAAATATTTTGTAGTATCATGAAAACATGATGCAAATCCCAAAGGAAATTTATTTAGAGATTTGACAAAGCTTTACCTTACTGTTCAATTAGAAAATGGATGATAGGAAAGAGTCTTCTAGTTGGTTAAAGATATTTATTGACAAAATTATCTGCAGAGAAACTGGCTGTTTGGCTCCACCAATATTCCCTACCTCAGCCAGGTACTCCTGAATATCCATTCCTGAGGGACTTTCCTCCAAAGGAAATGTATAAATGCATTAAAACTGAGGCATAAGAGTTGTTTTAAGGTATTCTGAGTATCTCAATTTTGGTTTCATGTTTTCAGACTCTTGACTGTTTGCCCAATTTTGCACTGCCTTCTTGATGTGTTCTTGCAGATTTGTGGTTGCTTTGACTCTCCTTTTCAAGTTGCCTCAACTGTAGCTTGTC
This sequence comes from Mustela nigripes, assembly GCF_022355385.1. NCBI lineage: Eukaryota > Metazoa > Chordata > Mammalia > Carnivora > Mustelidae > Mustela > Mustela nigripes. The sequence goes on from NC_081571.1 coordinate 16,452,298, forward strand.
TCACCAGTTTTGATTCCTAATCATTTGATTCCTGAATACTAGCTCTGGGCATTGAACCTCTCTATCCTCCTTTTAACTCTCCCCACAGTTTGTCAGATACTTTATTAACATCAGTTTCCTGCTCTGAGTCCACAGTCATGACTCACTACTTCCTGCATTACCAGAACTGAAAGAGTAGTATTCATTCCAGATAGCTGCCAGAATGAATGCTATTGTTTTCTCTGTAATACTCTACTTTTCAAAGCATGATCACGATTTATCTCATTTGCTCTTACAACAGTGTTATTGTAGAACAAGAGTTATTCATTCCCATTTTATTGGTAAGAAAAATGAGACTTGAAGAGCCCAAATAGTTTGCTTAATACTAAATAGTGAATATTCAATAATGTGAATGCTAATTTTAACCTTCCTCAAAATTCATGTCTTTTTTTTTTTTTGAAGATTTTTTCTTTATTTATCTGACAGAGATCACAAGTAGGCAGAGAGGCAGGCAGAGAGAGAGGAGGAAGCAGGCTCCCTGCAGCGCAGAGAGCCCTGTGTGGGGCTCGATCCCAGGACCGTGGGATCATGACCTGAGCCGAAGGCAGAGGCTTAACCCACTGAGCCACCCAGGTGCCCCATATCTTAAGGAATTTAACAGCCATATAGAGGAATGATTTCATTCTGTTTTAAAGTCTTTGATCTTCTTTCTTTAAGTGTTGAGATAAGCAATTATTGTAATGGGTTTTGAATTTATTGAATTATTAAATTTCTGCCTTTTCTTTCCTCCTTTCCTTTATCTAAACATTTATTGAGTACTTACCATGTATCAGCCAATAATCACAGTACACTGCTGAAGATTTGAAGTCCCTGCCTTCAAGTAGCTGCCAACCCAATGAGGAAAAAACACACAAGAGAGTGCATGGGTGGCTCAGCCTGTTAAGCATCTGCCTTTGGCTCAGGTCATGATCCAAAAGTCCTGGGATCCAGTCCAGCAAAGGGCTCCCTGCTCAGCAGGAAGCCTGCTTCTCCCTCTCCCTCTGCCTGGCCATCTGCCTGCTTATGCTCCCTCTCTCGGGCTTTCAATCAAAAACAAAAAAGCTTTCAATCAAAAACAAAAAAACAAAAAACAAACAAAAAACCTACATAATAAATCACCACACCATCATATATTTTTAATATGAAAATAATTACTGTATTAAAATATCATCTTATGTTAAAATAGCATATTAACATAAATTTTGCTAATTTATTATCTGTGTTCTTTATTAGAATGTCCATGAGGACAGGGACTTTGTCTTATTCATTACTATATTTCTGGTGCCTTGGTACTATCCATGGCTTGGAGAACACAATAGATATGTATAGTAAGGAAGAAGATGTTTCTTTTCTTTTAGGCCTTAAAAAAATAATTAATCATATTATGTTTCTAGGGATTGAAGACTACGAAATATACAAATTCAATCTATTTCTCCTAAAGTTTTGGTTCTTTATAGTAGAATTTCTTTTTTAAGTTTTCTGTCTTTATCAAACAGGCCATTTGAGTTATATTATTTAATAAATTATACAATCTTTTATTCTTTAATTATTTAAAAAATATTTTATTTATATATTTGACAGAGAGAGACAGAGATCACAAGTAGGCAGAGAGAGGGGGAAGCAGGCTCCCCGCTGAGCAGAAAGCCCAATGTGGAGCTCGATCCCAGGACCCTGAGACCATGACCTGAGCCAAAGGCAGAGGCATTAACCCACTGAGCCACCCAGGCGCCCCTAGATATACAATCTTTTAAATATAGACTACCTTTCATTTATTTAATGAGAAATACGTACTGCTAGAATATATAATGTCTCCTTGAAGTCGTCCTATTTCATGGTTTCATTATTTGAGACTCTTTAGAATGCTTTTAAGTGAATTTGTAATGAAATTATAGAGTTGCTACTTGTTTATGTAATAATATTGGAGAATTAAGTTCTTATCCAATTATTAGTCTATATGACATTTCATTTTCTGTTAATGCTTATTGAGTAGTAGATGGCCAAAAAGCTCAAAGGATTGATGTTTCAATTATATTCAGTATTTTACGTTTACAGTTGTGGTGTTCTAACTTCCACTACATTTCAGCTCTGTGTTCTGTTTTATAGGTGATTGTATTTCCTTTGGCATTTCCCTTATTTAAACGTCAAATAGATTACATTTTACAATTCCAGAGTACTGAAGCCATGTCTCCCTAGTAAGCTTTCAAAATAATTAACAGGATTGTTTACTTGAGAAAAGCTAATATATGTTTTATGTTGATTCAATATAACACATTTTCAGTTTAGGCATTAGTGGAGGTATTGAGACAATAAAAGACATTTTGAATTTTATAAATATTCTGAGTTAGGACAATTCCAAAAGACTAACAAATAGGAAAAAGAAAGTAGAATTATAGAAATATCCAGTCAATTTACATTTTAATACCTGGAAGCTTAGTAATAGCTAAGTTTACAGCATATGGGATGCCTGGGTGGCTCAAATGGTTAGGAGTCTGCCTTTGGCTCATGATCTTGGGGTCCTGGAATCGAGCCCCAACAGACTCCCTGCTCAGTGGGGAGCCTGCTTCTCTTTCTGCCTCTCTCTCTCTCTCTCTCTTCGTCTCTCATAAATAAATAAAATCTTTTAAAAAATAAAAAATAAAAAAAATTTTAAAAAGAAGTAGTTTATGGCATATGCATAATGCCAGTAGTGGTGTGGATTCCTGTCAATGTTAAAACTAAACACACACACCTGAGAAATAATTCGTAAAATTTAACCCCATGAAGTTCCACTGTCTCTTAAAAAAATAAAAATAAGGAAGAAACTCTTTCTTGGCTGGAACTTAAAGTACTAAACTTTATTTACAAAAAAATCAATAACACAAAAGTTCAATGAAAATGAAAGATAGAGAAAATCAGATATTGAAACAACAGAACAAAAGTGTAGTTTAAAATCTCAGGTGCATTTTGGTCAACTTCTGGTCAACTTTCTAGTCAACTGTTTTCTATGGATTAGTAAATTTAAAGGATTATTTTGCTATTATTATTTGCTTATTCCTTTGACTTTTTTACTTTTATAAGGGTTCAGAGAAAAAAATCCTATTTTGTAATATGTCTCCTCTAGTATGGAGTGAAAAAAACCCTGAAAAACAAAGAAAAAATACATAGCTAATTCGGCTTAATGTTTTTAGCAGAGATAAAAAACTCAAGGTTGAGACACAAAATTCTTAAAAGCCTTACAAAGTGAGCAAATATAGTATATATATTCTATATATCTTTCTGTGTGTGTATGCATATATATATTTATCTATTAAAAAAAAACTAAAGAAGACAATGTTGTCCTTTCCCTCTCTGAAGAAAGGTAAATCAGATCAATGAATAAAGAGATACAAGTGGATATTAGTGTACTGAATTATATAATCTGAACACTCACAAAATGCTACTGTCTTTTTGTGTTAACAGAGAAGCACAACTTCTATCATCTGTTGAGTACTTATTACAGACATTGCTTTAAATGGTTTATATGTTTTATCTCTTTAAATCTTCCAGGCAATGCATATGTGACTGATATTACAGGTGCAGAAATGGGTTCAAAAGCAATTTGTCTGGATTTGAACCCAATCTATCTGATTTCAAAACCATTCCTTTAGCCACTATCCCATACTGCAAAGGATTATTTGGGATTAGGGTGGGAATGGTGAAACAATAAACAATGTTTGGGAGAAATGCTGTATTATACAAGGTAACCATGGGAGCCTTCTGTTGTGCTTACGAAAGAAAAATAGAGTGATATGAATTATGAGGGCAAATCATGTGGCCATGACCCTAATGTGCTTGCTGAATGTGACTAGTCCTGAAACCTGCTGTTATATCTTCTTGCTGCTGCTAAATAAATCAGACTGAGTCTGTTTTTATTAAACAAAGACACTAGTGATAAAGCTGTGGCCAACATATGGCACTCCATCTACTTATCACAAGCATAGATTAGCAAAGAGAAAGTTTAATATATACATTCATGCACACTTAACAGATATTCAAATGCTAAATATGATTAAGCTTCTGGATCACTCAATATGTCCTTTAACCTTATGATTATGTGATTTAATAATTGTTTTCACATCAAAAACCAAGACGCTATATACAATATATATCTCAAATTCTGTAAGATTAAACTCTCAAGAAGTGAAAGGAAATAAACGATAGTCCCAGGAAATCAAACATAAATCTGAGATTGTCTAAGTGTACTACCTGATAATTGACCATTGAGGTAGTTGTTTCAAGCCATTCTTCCACTGGTTACTCCATAGTTGCTGGCACCAATACAGAAAGGCTGTAATCCAAAGTTTCATGCAGTAGTACTGGAGTTGGAAATCGATTTTATACCCCATCTCCTGTTGAGCTAAAGTTTCCTAAAAATCTCTGACTTTGAAAAGATTCTATTAATGACATAACTATTCTAAAGGACTCTTGGACATTTACTCATAACATTCTTTTCCTGCTTCTACCCAGAATATATGTTTTTCATTATAATTATATAGACATATGATAATACTTTCAATAGAGACTAGGAGATTGAGACTGAGACACATAACAAATCCTTTGCCAGAAAAGCATAATAAGGAGTGATATATTAATGGACTATGAAATTAAGTTTAGGTTAATCTTAATGAATACAATTAAAAACAATTTATTCACCCTAAGCAATTTTTGTCTAGAATTAAAGTGATTCCCAAGAAACAGAAAGGCTAATGGAGTTTGTTTGTTATTTTTGGTTGTTTGTTTGTTTTTAACCTTCACAGACATAGAGATATAAAACCAGACTGACTCTGGAGATCACTTCTTGGTGGGTAGCTTTCACCAAAACATGCAAAAACGTGATGACTTTGTTCTTTTAAAATAAACTCCCCAATCTCATTATCTTTCATTTGGTAAATTTGGTAGAAAGGAACTACTGGCCTCAGTCCAGGTCCCAATATAAGCCATGTGGGTTAGTGAAAAGACCTGAAGCCTTGGCCAGCTATACCTTGGGGGATCAAATCCCAGTTTTGTCACTTGAAGTATGACCTTGCACAACTGACAAACTCTTTTCATATTAGCTTCCTCATTTGAAAAATGGGAACAATAAGACCTTACTTGCAGGACTATAGTAAGGAATAGAAATAGTACATGTAGGGGCACCTGGGTGGCTCAGTGGGTTGAAGCCTCTGCCTTCGGCTCGGGTCATGATCCCAAGGTCCTGGGATCGAGCCCCGCATCAGGCTCTCTGCTCAGCAGGGAGCCTGCTTCCTCCTGCCTCTCTGCCTACTTGTGATCTCTGTCTGTCAAATAAATAAATAAAATCTTAAAAAAAAAAAGAAAGAAATAGTACATGTAGAAGTACATAGGATAAGAAATGAACAGTCTATGACAGCTATAATGGTTGACAACAATCAACCATAAACTCCATCTTTAATGTATGTTCAGTGTTTATTAGTATGAAAATAATTACATGTGTTCTTTAAAATTTTGTTTTCAGTAAAGGGAGTATAGGTGGCTATATATATTGTCATGTGAATTTCTTATCTTTGGAAAATGACACAGAAGACAATGAAAATTTGTCAACCTAGGCTACTTGAAAACAACAGTAAAAAAGCCAGAATCTTTTTTTTTTTTTAAATGCTGGAAATGGGTACCAATTTCAGGTCACTTTCACCTAGGTGGTATTTTGAAATGTATTCATGAAGGTGGCATTTAAGGAATTTCAATAGGAGGGGAGAGGAGGACAGAGCTATAGATAGGAGGAAGAACACGAGTAAGGCACCCAAATAGGAAAGCACGATTTATTAATTGGAAACAGAGTGATTCAGTTTGGCTAAGCATTGTTTCCCAACCTGGGGACCTAAGAAAGTGATCCATGAATACTTATATTGCTTATATACACCAGATATTGTTTATGGACAAACACCAAACACATTTATGTTGCATGTATGTATATTAGTTTCATAGGGCTGCTGTAACTTTTTTTTTAAAAGATTTTCATTTATTTATTTGACAGAGATCACAAGTAGGCAGAGAAGCAGGCAGAGAGAGAGGAGGAAGCAGGCTCCCCGTGGAGCAGAGAGCCCGATGCGGGGCTTGATTCCAGGACCCTGGGATCATGACCTGAGCCGAAGGCAGAGGCCCCAACCAGCTGAGCCACCCAGGCGCCCCTGTAACTTTTGTTACCATAGACGAGGTGGCTGAAAATAACAGAAATTTATTCTCTCACAGTTCTGGAATCTAGAAGTCCAAAATCAAGGTATCAACATGGTCATGCTTTTCCTGAAGGCTCTAGAAAAGAATTATTGCCTCTTTTTGTCTAACTTACTTCACTTAGCATAATACCCTTTAGGTCCATCCATATTGTCACAAATAGCAAGATTTTTTTATTTTTTAGAGTAGAGTAATATTCTATTAGATAGACAGACAGATATCATACTTTCTTTATCATCTATTGATGGATGCTTGTATTGCTTCCATATCCTGGCCTTGTAAATAATTCCACAATAAACATAGGGGTGCATATATCTTTTTGAATGTGTTTTTGTTTTTTTTTAGTAAATTCCCAGTAATAGAACTAGATCATATAGTATTTCCATTTTTAATTTTTTAAGGAATCTCCATACTGTTTTCCATATCTGGGAAAGACAAATTATCATTTGATTTTATTTATATGTGGACTCTAAAAAACAAAACAAAGGAACAACCAAACAAAACCAACAGACTTAAATACAGAAAACAAACTGTGGTTGCCAGATGGGAGGTAGATGGGGAAATGGGTGAAATAAGTGAAGGGGATTAAGAAGTTCAAACTTCGAGTTATAAAATAAGTAAGTCACAGAGATGAAAAGTACAGCATAGAGAATATAGTCAATAATATTGTAATAATGTTGTATGGTGAAAGATGGTGGCTACACTTTCTATGGTAACAAGCAGAGTAATGTATAAAATTGTCAAATTGCTATGTTGTATACCTGAAACAGATATAACAAAGTATGTCAAGTACACTTCAATTAAAAAAAAAAAAAAAAAGTCCTTCATTGTCTCTTCCTAGCTTCTGGTGGTTGCCAGCAATCCTCAGATTTTCTAGGCTCAGAGTAGCATAACTTCAATCTCTGCCTCTGTCTTTTCATGGCCTTCTTTCCTGTGTCTGTCTTCACATCATCATCCTTCTGTGTGCCTGTTTGGCTGTGTATCTCTTCCCCTTTTTTTATAAGAATACCAGTCATATTTGGTTAAGGGCCTACCTAATCCCAGTAGATCCTCATTTGAATTAGATAGGATCTACAAAGGCCTTACTTCCAAACAAGGTCACATGCCCAGATCCCAGGCAGGACTTGAACATATTTTGTCGGAGGGAGGAGGACACAATTCAACCCATAACACAGTGTGTGTGTGTGTGTGTGTGTGTGTATTCAAATATATATAATTATTATGATTTTTAAAAAGCAGAAATTATTTAAATAGCATTATTGAATTAAATATATCTTTTTAATATCATATTTTTCTCAATGGATATTCAAATAATAAATCTCTCTGGGAAGAGTCCAGGAGTCCACAGTTTTTTTTCTTGATACAAAGAGTTGTACTTAAAAATGTTGAGAGTTATTGTTGTAAGTTTCCTGTCCAGAACAGAATGAGGTAAACTAGAAAGTAAGTTTAGGTATGGAGGGCCTTTGGTACTAAGTAAGATAAGGACTCTGGGCTTCCTTTATTTGGTAAAGAGAATTATGGGTGACTTTTTGAGCAGATGACACATACGCACATAGATGTTATTGTGATTAATATATTAAAAATTCTTACCACACCACTCTGTCCACCAAAGTGGAGCTTTCGGAAAATTACCATGTTCAGGATGGACTGAAGAAGAGTGAATGTGGAGACAAGGAGAGCGTAGGAAGTGAGTAGGATCTCATTGAGGATAAAAAGAACAAGACACATGCTGGGCATATTGCCAAGGAAGAAGGGACAGAGGTCTGACCAATCTGATGTGAACATGTATATGTGTGTGCATTTGTACATATGTTTATGTGGATATTTGAGGGTATATGTATGCAGTATGATGTTTGCGTGCTTTTGAAATTCAACAGTACCTATTATTTCTGTACCACTCATTTGTTACTTTTAATGTTTTGACTTGCTAATTACATGGAAAACAATTTATTTCAGCTAGTCTACTTTCCTGTACACAGTAGGCCATCAAATATTTGTTGGCTGGTAACCATCAACATTTTAGCCATTCCAAATCCAGGTCCAATTTGTTAACAAATATTGAATTTCTATTTTGTGTGTGTGTTTTCTGCTCAGGACAAAAACTAGTCAGGTGAAAAAGATATAAATAAGTAGTTGGAGGAAAGTTGAAATTAAAATTTGGTGAAGAAACTGTAAAAAGGCACTTAGCTAGTCTACATGATTTCAAGTTCCCAAGGCAGGGCAAATTATATACATTGGTCCTGACAGAATCTGAAAACTAGATCATGTTGAACAACTCTCAGTGGTCTTGAAGAAGTCTTGGAGAAGTGCTGGAGGATTAAAGTGCCAAAGGGGAGAAAAAGGAGATAAATTCTTGAAAAACCACAGCAGGTAGCTGAATATTATCTACAAGTAAGATTACAGAACGGTCCGTTCATTAGAAAAGGAAGCAGTAAGTCATGTCATCACATTAAACACATTTTCTTGTTTATGATGTAGTTATTGGAAACTGATAATAATTCCTATCTCTTTATAGTTTTTACTTAAATTTCTCCCAGACACAGAGACAGTGAATCTGGATTTCAGCTCGCCAGTTGTCACGTTCCCTTATGATTCTCTTCTGCACAAGTTACAGTAACATGAGCTAGTTGTTAGCATAAGGTGTAACTATTTCATAGTTGAAGGATTATATAAAACAGGTACTTATAAACAACTTAAATCAGTGATCTTCAAACTTTTGGTTATGACTTACAGTCAAAGATTCATTTTACATGATTATCTAGTGAGCACACATGTACATATCTATGTGTATATATGTGTATGTAATTTAAAAAATAGATATTTTACATTCTGTTTGATACTTTACATTCTGTTTCACTAAACTGCTGGTTGCAACCGTCTAATTCTATTTCACTACTCACAAATGGGTTGAGGTCTATAGTTTGAAAAATGTAAATTGATTTCAATCAGAATGTTTCTAGTGACAAAACAGCTGTTTGTATCCTGTTTCATCAAATATTTGGATGAAGATATATAAGGTTTGTGCTAAAGTTTGCAGATAATATAATAATAAGACAAAATTTTTGCATGATAAAAATAGGATTAAGAAATTCCCAGCAAATTAAATTTACATGGAAAATTAAACAGAAAAATGGAATAAGATAGAAATAGAATTAAATTAAATTTAAATATGTACATACAATTCTGCACTTTATATCTCAAAATCTATATGTGAGTGTTGCTGCTTAGCAGCAGCATGTCTACAACAAAACAAAACAATAACAATGAAACAAAAATCTTGGTGTTTCATTTGATAAGAATTTTAAAACGAGGGGAATGGAACTGAAATTATTTGGGAATCTACAATATGCCAAACAGGAATCATTGGTGCATTAAATGAATCATTAGTGTCACATTGCTGTAAAACCTAGAGCCAAACTAAACAGAATTGATTTGGGGTTACATTAACAGGAATTATATTTCTAAAGGTTGAGGTTTGTTTAAGAGTTACTTTCTATATTATACTGGTCCAAACCTATTTACCTGAACACCTTTTCAGCTGAAGTTTAGAGGATAGCTATAAACCTGTTCTTTAAAGAATATGTTAAGGGAATGGGGATGTTTAGCCTGGAGAATTGCTGTTTTCATTCATTCATTTTTTTTTTAACACCTTTATTCAATGGAAATTATAAGCCAGCCATGTTAGCAGCTGAAGACACAAAGAAAACCACAACATTGTGTTTTCCCACAGCCAATGAATGAAAACATTATTTACTGACCCTTGTTATTGCATTAATACCTTAAAGGTATTAGTTCCTTGGGGCGCCTGGGTGGCTCAGTGGGTTAAGCCGCTGCCTTCGGCTCAGGTCATGATCTCAGGGTCCTGGGATCGGGTCCCGCATCAGGCTCTCTGCTCAGCAGGGAGCCTGCTTCCTCCTCTCTCTCTCTGCCTGCCTCTCTGCCTACTTGTAATCTCTCTCTGTCAAATAAATAAATAAAATCTTAAAAAAAAAAAAAAACCTTTAAAAAAATAAATAAATAAATAAAGATATTGTCGTTAAAAAAAAAAGGTATTAGTTCCTTTCATCCTTTAATCCTATGAATCTCTACTTTGGGTTGGATAAACTATGGCTTTGAAGATAAGTCATTTGTCTAAGATTACACAGGTAAGTGGCTCAGAAACTGGAATCCAAACTCAGGTCCTACTATACCAAGCATGTATTCTCAACCACTATGCAATATTGCTTCTTGATATGTTATTTGCAATACCAAATTACTCTATGGTACCCCCTGAAACTAATCTAACACTGTATGTTAACTGTACTGGAATTAAAATTAAAAAAATATTGCTCCTTAGAACTCAGATGCATGGGCTTCTTATCTTTGAAAAACTGCCCTTTGAAAACAGAGGTATGCATCTATTCAAGTAAAAATGTACACAAAATTAATATTCACCACATACAATGGCTTTAATCTGGAGAGTTTAAAAAAAGAACATTTTAGGTAGGTTCTATTATTATGTAACTGCTTTTATTTCAAAAATATTGTTAATGCAAACACTAAGCTATTTGTACATTTACCGGGAAATAGGCTTTATAGGCTAAAAAGAAACATACCTGCTGTCTTTTCTAAACTTTATGCTTTGGGGGATAGTATTGAAAACACATAACTGTGTAATTATAAAGACTTGTATGTGGTTATAATTGGTTTTACATGTGTTTATAGGTCATTCAACACATATTGTGCCTGTATACTAAAGGTACAAGGACACATTTACTATGTGCTGGCAGCTGAGTTCAAGTGATTCATTGAATTCTCACTTCCTTATGGGGTAGGTATTCTAGGAGCTAGGAGACTAGCTTGATAAATTGAGTAGACTGTGCAGGTGGTAAGTTTTGAGAATTATTCCAATGCTTGTGCATTTTCCACACTACCATACTGCCTTCAAGGAGCTGACAGCATGCTGGAGAGTATTTTTTAATTGGTAAGCTCTTTTAAATATTTCTGATATTGAATTAAGTATGCAACAGAAGTAGGGTCTTCCTACTTTGAAAAGGTTATATCCTTTTAACCCACTCCCTGTCTCCACTAAAGGAAAATGAACAAATACAAAACGAATAAGAAAAACAAAACCAAAGTGCACACACATACTGCTTAAGAAACAAAACAGAGAAAATTAAAATGAAAATATTAAGATGATGTTAAGCTATTCATTTGAAAAGGAAATAGAAAGTTCCGGTTGTCACTGTCTCTCAAAGCACTCATGCAAGAAGTCTAAAAATAGCAAGAGGTAGAACCTGCTGCCATATTTTTTTTTATACACAGCAGGGTGAAAAAAAAGCTAGTGTGATGATCTTTCAGTCTGGATTTACATATTGAAGTTATATCATTTTTGATTTACAAATGAAAATTGTGCTCATAAAAGTAGACAACACTATAAATAAAAGACTTGATAGGCAGTTATATATGTTGCAGGGTTTTTAAATTATATCTTATCTAAGTCACACTATTAAAAGTTACTGGTTTTGCAAGTTTTTCATACAGTTTCAATCATTTAAGCATTTTATAATTCAATTGCTATTTAATATAAATGGACATACCAATTACCACTTCTTTCAAAAGGATTTTTTTTTTTTGCTAATAATTCAACTCAATTTGCTAATTCAACCAATTCAGCGCAAATTTAAAACAACTAAAAACTAATTGTAAGTGCTGGTTTTGAGGAGCTTTGTTATACATAACCTATATACCTTAGAATTTTACCATGTTCCAATATCCTGAAAGTTAACTTGACTAGGTGGCCCAGTTAAATATGAGTAATAACTGGGTTATGATAGATTTGTATATTGACTCTGTTTATTTGAGATGACAATTAGAATGACTTGAATATACCTCCAGATACCAACTATTTCTGGTGGCTTGTAATATATCTTTATTGAAAAGGGAATACTTCATGAAATATTAAAGAAAATTAATCCTTCATTTCAAAGGAGAAAACAGCAGTCATGCCTGTTTAGTTTTAATTCAGGACTAGCAGCAAGATTACTGTATACAGTTTAATTTTCTTAAGCAATAATATTTTTGTTTTATATTTATATTTATACAGGTATACTTTGTTTTGCACATTAAGACTGGTGATGAGGATTACCTGTATTTTTAGATACTTTCAAAAACCTCTGAGCTGTACATGACTAAGGAAAAGGGAGGCATCATTAGTTGGCATCATACCTGAAGATCTCAAGAGATTTCTGTAATATGGGATATGTAGCTCCCACCAAACTACCATATAGTGTCACTCAGTGCAGCCTTTTTAGGCTGATAGGTGAGTTCAAGAGCTGTTTGTTGTTCAGAGCTCCATCCAGAGCGGATCACTGTTTGACAAGTTCTATTTTAAGTCGTGCCTGTGTGTGCAGGTGTCAGCCTCTTTCATAGCTGTAGAAAAAGACCCATTACACTCCATCTGTAGCCTTCCCCGACAATGCAAGATCTTTCCCCGTGGTGCGTTTGTTTCTGCTTTGCCAGCCACTTTTTATTTGGGAAATTGGGGGATGGGGGGCGCTAGGCGGGTAGTACTGCGAGGAAGGACGAAGAGGGGCAGAAAGAGGTCGTCTGCCACTCCCCTACCTTACAAGGCACGTGGCACTGGCAGTGGCAGCTGCTAGATGCAATGATGAAGACGAAGATGATGAACCTCCTCTTAGCAAAAGGATATTGAAGGAAGGAGGAGGAGGCAGCGAAGGCAAGACACACACTCACTGTGTCCTTCCCTACAGGGAGAATCCACCCTCTAGGGAAAAAGTACAAGGAAGCCACTACCTGTCCCGCCTCTACCAGCTTGCCCCAGGGTCTGGCATTGGTCCCCATGCACCTGCTCACCTGTCTATCGGCTCAGGGTGGTTGGGGGAGGGAGGAGGGGTGTCGGGGTGGGTGGGTGGAAAAGAGAAGGAGGGCAGGGCAAAAGAGGGGGTGCACCGAGGGCTCCACCCCCGGAGACTCTGCGCAGGCGCAGTGGCCGCTACCGCAGGCAGGGGGCGGCAACATGGCGGAGTGAGCGGCGGCGTCGGGGCTTCACAACAACAGTGGCGCCCGTAGCAGCAGTAGCAGCAGCGTCAGTAGCGTCGGCCACAGCCTGAGCTTCAGCACCGGCCAGCGTCGTGGCCAGCTGCTCGCCCCTCAGGGCTTTTCAGAGCGGCGGCCGCATCTCCGCGGGGGGCGGGCCGGGCCGGACGGACCGGGAGGGGGAGAGAGAGGAGGCAGCGGTAGCGGCGGCGACAGCGGTATAGCTGCTGGGCGGGCACTGCCGCTCGCCGGGCAGCGGTTAGCGGCGCAGCCACCGCCGGGAATAAGCCTGGGAATAACCCACCGCCTCCGCCGGGGAGGGCGCCGGAGCGGGCCGGGCTGACGCGCAGGCGGGAGCGGGCCCGGCGCCGCGGCGCTGGTGGATGCTGGGGCTCCGAGGCGACGGCCGGGGGGCGGGGGCCGAGGCAGGTATAACGGTACCGGCGGAGGCAGCGCCTCTGCTCTTCCCTTCTACCCAGGAGGGGGGCAAATGGCGAGCGAGAAGCCGGGCCCGGGCCCGGGGCTCGAGCCTCAGCCCGTGGGGCTCATCGCCGTCGGGGCCGGAGGCGGAGGCGGCGTGGGCAGCGGCGGTGGCGGCAGCGGGGGCAGTGGGATGGGAGAGCTGAGGGGGGCGTCCGGCTCCGGCTCGGTGGTGCTGCCCGCGGGGATGATTAACCCTTCGGTGCCGATCCGCAACATCCGGATGAAATTCGCAGTGTTGATTGGACTCATACAGGTCGGAGAGGTCAGCAACAGGGACATCGTGGAGACGGTGCTCAACCTGGTAAGGGAAAAGGCGTGCTCTCCATCTGCCTCCCAGCCCCCCATAGCTTGCCTCCCCAGCCTCTTGCTCCCACACACCTCCACCCCCAGGGTCGCATACGCTGCGCGTCCCTGGGAGCCCCGATCGTCGGGCGGGTATTGCCCAGCGGGTGACCTGCCTGCGTGCAGCCTTAGCCACGCCACCTCCCAGCTCTCCTCTGGTCCTCTCCTGCCTCCTGAGTGCGGTGCCCAACTTAACACCGCTTATTATCACTTCTCCTGACTATGAGCAGAAATTATTCCTTGCCGTGCAGGTTGTGGGTTGACTTGAGAGTTTAGTTAGGGGGAGAGGAGGCCTCCTTTTCTCTGGGGTTCTTTCTTCTACACTCTTAATTGTCTGTGGTGTCGCTCTCCGAGGATGAAAGCCTTGCCCCTGGAGCCTAAATTCCCCCGTGCTACCGAAATGTGAGAAGCGCATTAGCTCTAACTTGAGCAGCTGGGGTGTGATGTTTTCAAATGAGGAAAATGATGCAGTTTTGCATCTGCCTTTAAATATATTCAGAGGCTGTGATGGAGAGTGTTGTGGCTGTATTTTGCATGCCCCCCCCCCCTTTCCCGCCCCATCTCTTTTTAGGCAGCCTTCTTTCTTTGTAATATTGCCCTGGGTATGCTGACCTCTTAGACATTTTTTTTTTTTTTTTTAAATGCACACAAGGTGTTAAAATGTCAGGGCACCCAATCATACAGGTTGGTTTCTATGGTTGCCTTCCGAGAGCGTGGCATGTGGATCAAGACTAAAGGCAAGGTGTTAAATGAAGCCGTGGGTTTTGGTTTCTTTCATGATAAGAAAGAGTTACTGCAGAACTGTGTATGACTTAATGTTTTGCGCTATCTACAGAGAGGCTAAGAAGCGTTCAAGATGTCAGGGGAAGAAATGAGAAGAAATAAAGAAAGCAGAATCATAAATTACGGATAATTAAGAGTAGTTCATTTTTAATGTTTTGCAAATGCAGTTTTGCTGCAGCAAAGCTTTTAAAGCAGTTTCCTCTGCAATATCTAGTCTTTGATACACTGTTAAGGTAGGGTTTTGGAAGACAAGGCTTAAATCAGGAGCGGATCAGTTGACTTGTGTTTGGTGTGGAGTCACAGAAATGTAAAAATATGTTTACAAGGAGATTTTATAACACCTATATAGTCTGATTTTTCAGCCAAGCAATTATTTTTATTTCATCTATTGGAAAACTGAAAGAAAGCTGCAACTACAGCAGTGGTGCCCTGAGACGTGGATTAATGTCTGTGGTCTTATGAACCTCTTAAATTCACAGAAAAGTTAAAGCTGCTTTTTTCCCCCTTTTTTGCTAGTATGTCAAGTCAAAGAATATGTGTTTGCTTTGTTATATTATTACTTTTTACATAGAATACACCTCTTTCTACTCTACCTGTCAAATAAATCACCAAAAAAGTCATTGTAAGTTTGGGGGAATGTCACCTGGATATAACCAAATTCTTTTCAAAACAATGACAGAAATATTGTTTCTTTTAACCAGCTGCAAATAGGAGATCAGTACTTGCCTTTTTAAAAAACAAGCAAGATGAAATCTCAAAATATATTAGTATGTTAGCAGGTACTGTATTTCTGTAAATTTAAAAGAACACATATAAAGTTTTTTTTTCCAGTTTTCACCTAACCAATACCATTTTTTAACCTTAGGTGATGTGATATTAGGTTATTTTAATAAGTGTTTGTATGCTTAGTACATTTTAACATGATAAGAGGCAATAGAGCTCTCACAAGCTGGAAACTGATTTGAATGTGTAACCAGTTTGGACTCTGCAGCAGTAGTGATGTATGCCAGATCAGTTCTTAACAGATGGGGTTCTATACATATACAGTTAGGTTAAGAAAGGAAGTGAAATACTTCTTTTGAAATAGAAAAGAAATTTAACTCTCTTACAGTGCAGTAAAAATCTGGCGTGAAGTCTCAGTATGCAAACATTATGTTAGAGATTAGCTTTACTGTTAAGCTTAATTGGAGTAATCAGAAATAAGGTAATACTGAAATGTTATATCCCAAATCCACATAAGACCTTGTAACTCATTGATTTTGGAATAAAAAAGGTTAGGTTTAAAATTTCTTTGTACATATTTAAAGGATGCAGTAGTTCTTGAAACATTTGGGGAAAAGAATATATGACAAAGGGAGCTATTTGCTATTAAGTTGTTAATTATATTGATTTTAGAATACAAATTGATCACTTGAAGGGTAATATTTCTTGAGCTGTAGGTTTAGGGCTTTATCTTTCTAATATACTCATGAAAAAAATGTCATGCTTAAGCTGGTTCTGAAAATACTTGGAAATCATAGGCATTTAGAAAATAATTATCAAAACAATTCTGTTAATAAGTAAATCAGTAAAATCCATTTAGGGAGCTTCGTGACTAGTTAGAAGTTAGAAGCTTCTAATATTATCTCTAAAGTGAGTTTTTTCAATTTTCAATCTTAATTTAAAATATTAAATTAAAAAAGTAGGTAGAAATAGTGAAATCTCTATCACAGTGCCATTTATGACAGAAAAGAAAGGAGGGAAACTGATGAAACTTCAAAACAAAACAGTTTCTACTTAAACAGTCTTAATCAGTCACTTTTGCCAAAATATTTATCATTTTTCATGTACATTCTATATCTCTAGATAAAATGGGAATACTAATTCATGGTTTTCAGGTGTTTTTTTTCTCTTGCCTTGCCTAAAGAATTAAAAGTTTTGCTGAGTGAAGTTTAAGTATGCAGTAAAATATAGGGTTTCTACGCAGTCATAGCTGTAATTTTTCTGCTTTTGTTTGCCAAGGTAGAGCTGTTTCCATTAATCAGGTGGGTTATGAATTTGTCGAAGAATCACAGATGTAAAGAGAAATAAAGTGATTAATTTCAATTGTAGATGGATATATTTTGTATAATGATATTGATAACTTGAAATGTTAAAATATAGCACCCAATATTTATATTTACAGAATCAGGAAGATGAGTAAATCAATTTATAAATAATGTTACAATGATATTATAGTGTCAAGAATTTTGCAGTGTAGCTGTGAAAGAAGCTGATCATCAACAAACTTTGACTTTAGGAAGAATTATTTAATGTAGCAGTACAAGAGAGTCCTAACTCTAGATAAGGAATTTGGTTGCCTGTTTCAGTTATAAAATAGGCATACTGCTTAATCGAGTGCTTCTTTTGTAAACACCCTTAACATATGTTTGTATAAGGCTTTTCTTTCCTTGAAGTAAATGCTATGTAAATATCATGTGTTCTTTGTTTATAAATGAAAGTTTCTTTTTATCAAAGATTTTAATATAAACATAGTTTTAGAAAAGATAAAATAGAGGATTGATATTTACTTAGTGAAAGAATTCAGGTTTGAATAGTTGTCTTAGGTAGTATAATTCTATAGCATTTGATTAAAAATTTTTTTCCCCAAATTACAGTGCCATATCAGTGTATCTTTTTTTTTTTTTTTAAGATTTTATTTATTTATTTGACAGAGAGAAATCACAAGTAGAGGAGAGGCAGGCAGAGAGAGAGAGGGAAGCAGGCTCCCTGCCAAGCAGAGAGCCCGATGCGGGACTCGATCCCAGGACCCTGAGATCATGACCTGAGCCGAAGGCAGCGGCTTACCCCACTGAGCCACCCAGGCGCCCCATATCAGTGTATCTTGTAAAAAAAATACTTCCTCTGATAATTTCATTTTTTTACATGTGAATGGCATATTATATTGAAAACAATATAAGATACTTACCCGGGATTTTGTGGGCAAAGTTACTCTCCTCTCTTGCATATGAGTCATAGTATTTTTGTTAATAGGGAATTTTTAAGTGATTCTCTTGTGATTGAATGGGACAGTAGCTTTTCTTAGAGTTTTTTCCTTTGTAGTTTGAAAATCAGAATCATTTTCCCTTTAAAGAAACATAGAATTTCACAAACAAAAGGTATATTCTGCATTTGAACTGAATTTATTTTAAAAATATGTAGTTGCATCTTGGAATCATGAAAGTCCATAATATTAACAAAATTACATTTACCTATATAAAAAGAGAATTTCCTGCATTTTAATTTACATTGGCATGTAAGTCATTTCATATTAACTTGAATTATTTTATTTTTGCTATTGAGTATTGCAAATTAAATTAAGAATCCATTTGTAAACATTGGAAGTTACACCATCAAGAGTTCTGAGATTTTCCACAGAAAGATTCATTTAGTCATGGAATGACACCAAAGCAGTATGGATAAGCCCTGAGAAATGTATAGAATTGTTGAATCATTATACTGATGTAACACTGTATGTTAATTATAGTTGAATAAAAAAAGAGCAAAGTGCAAATACTCTATAGCCAGATTATGATCAAGGCATATTAATTTTAAATAAGTATTTTGTATATTGCTAGTCAGTTTTTGGCAAATACTATGCTGTTGAATAAATGTATCTCAAGGTTCTATGTTTGCTATGCTTTCCCCAAACACAGTATAGAGAAATTCATTGGAATTTATTCAATTGGAATAAAAAAAGTTAGGTTTAAAATTTCTTTGTACATTTAAAGATGCAGTAGGTCTTTAAATAGAAACTTTTGGGGAAAAGATTATATGACAAAGGGAGCTATTTGTCTTATCCCCCCGCCCTCCATTTTGGATCACTGATGTGCTACTGTATCCTAAAATTCAATCATCCACATTTTTGACTGTTTATTTAAATATTATTTTACATCAGTTTCATAGGCTTCTAATTTTTTGCCTGAACTTTTCACATTTCATGCATTGTCAGCATACAGGTATCCCCTGCTTTCCAAAAGTTGATGTTTTGCCATTTCACTTTTATGAAAGACCTATGTTAATACCTGTTTTTGTTAACCAAAAAAAAATCTGAAGATTTTTGCTTTTACAAAAAAAAACCATTACTGTACCAGTAATAGGTCTTTTGTCTTTTTTTTTTTTTTAAAGATTTTATTGATTTATTTGACAGAGAGAGATCAGAAGTAGGCAGAGAGTCAGGCAGAGAGAGAGGGAGGAAGCAGGCTCCCCGCCGAGCAGAGAGCCTGATGTGGGGCTCGATCCCAGGACCCTGAGACCATGACCTGAGCCGAAAGCAGAGGCTTTAACCCACTGAGCCACCCAGGTGCCCCAAGGGGCACAGTGATGGCTCAGTCAGTTAAGAGTACAACCCTTTTTTTTTTTTTTTAAAGATTTTATTTAGTAATAGGTCTTTTGTAAAAGTGAAGTAGCATATTGCCAACTTAAGGAGAGTGGGAGATACTCTTCATTTTATGCATTTCGACTTTTGAAAGGTTTCACAGAATACTCTACTTTTGGGTAGTGGGGGAACCAGTATCTCCTTCTCCAGAGATACACCTATCACTCTCAAATATTTTTATTTATTTATTTTCCTACTGTTGTTATTTATGTGTGTTACCCCTCCTATGCTGTGAACTCCACAAGGGCAGGAGTCTGTTTTATGCATACAGATGGTCCTTGCCTTAACTGATGGCTCAGTAATTTTTAGACTTTACAATGGTCCAAAAGTAAAACACACTCATTAAAAACCATACTTAGAATTTGACCTTTTCCTCGGTTAGTGATATGTAGTATGATACTCTCGCGTGATGCTAGGCAGCAAGTCACCTCCCTATTAGCCACTGGATCATGAGGGTGGACAACTGATATACTCAGCCATTCTGTACCCATACAACCATTCTGTTTTTCTCTACTTTCAGTGTGTAGTATTCAATAAATTACAGGAGATAATTCAACACTTTATTATAAAATGGGCTTTATGTTAGATGATTTACCCAATTGTAGGCTACTGTAAGTGTTCTGAAAATGTTTAAGGTGGGCTAGGCCAAGCAATGATGTTCAGAATGTTAGATGTATTAAATGCATTTTTGACTTTTGATATTTTCAACTTACAATGGGTTTATCAGAACATAACATCATAAGTTGAAGATACATATTTATCTTTTATGTTTTGGTTCTTGGGTAAGTTAAATGCATTTTGAGTAGGAAGGACCGTATTATTAGGCAGTAGAAGACCAGTTTCTCAGCAGTCAACAGTAACGTCCAGACCCAAGATCCTGAAATAAATGAGACTCATTTAATGTATTGCCTAGTTTTGTAACTAGAAATGTGTGTTAAATATGTATGCATTATGTAGACCTTACTATATAGGTAAATGTTATTTTTAAACTGACACATTGGAAGAAGTAAGTATCTGATAAGAACTTTTTGTTTCAATAAACCTATGTATATATCAAATGTATAAGCACATGACAAAGATTATGTTCTTATTAGCAAAGAATACATATAAGGCTTTGAATAGAAATTAAAAAGTTATTGGGACACCTGGGTGGCTCAGTCAGTTAAGTGTCTGTCTGCCTTTGGCTCAGATCATGATCCCAGTGTCCTGGAATCAAGTCCTGTATCAGGCTCCTTGCTCAGTGAGTAGCCTGCTTCTCCCTCTGACTGCCCCTCCCCCTGCTTGTGCCTGTGCTTATGTGCACTCTCTCTCTCTCTCTTTCTCTGACAAATAAGTAAATAAAATCTTAAAAAAAATTAAAGTGTTTTTGCAGTATGTCATATTGCCAGGAATAGTGGACATCTTTTGTTTTTGTCTCTCTGGCATACATTTCCCTTTTTGATAAGGGCACTGTAGTTGCCTTTGAGGAAGCACTTACCTGCCGTTTTTTAGTTCAGCTGGTTTAGGTGGGCTGGGTATCTAACCCAGGCATGGCCAGAATCACTGTGATTGGCTCAGGGTTGAACATTTAACTCAAGGGGAGTCATAGGGTCAGTCATAGGACTTGTGCTGAAACTCATTCTTTTGGGGATGCTAAATTGGTATCATCCTATAGTTGTGGGAGCCTGTATTAGAATTTGACTTAGTATGGGGAGAGAGAGAAATATGTCCTTTTTAAAAAAACAAAACAAAACATTTATTTGAGAGAATGTTTGTGCATGAGTGTTTGCGCATGTGCATGAGCAGGGGAAGGGGCAAAGGGAGAAGGAGAACCTGGAACAGACTTCCTGCTGAGTATGGAGCCCAATGGTGGGCTCCAAGCTGGGCTCAATCCCAGGACCTCGAGATCATGACCTGAGCTGAAATCAAGAGTGGATGCTTAACTGACAGCCACTCTGGTGCCCCAAGAGAGAGAGAAATACATTCTTGATTCTGCTTGAACCTCTGGCATTCTCTGGAGAGAATAATCTATGGAGATTATTTTCTAACCATTAAATTCTCTTTTAAAGTTTATTATTGTTGTTAGCTTCAAGTCATTTTAAATTGGGGCTCTGTCACTTGTTAATGGAAAGAATCCTTCCTAGCATAGACTTTAGTAAATAGAAATGGTATGTTGTAAGGAATAGACTTTAAATGTTGAAATGGAGTAGAAGGCAATGAAGACTTTGCTTTCCCCTAGCAATTCCTTTTAAGGAATTACAGAACAGCTGCTTTAAATTGTCACCTGGGTATCTTTGCCCATGGAATTACTGAGTTGGTAACTTTAGGGGGATACTTTAGTTTTTGGTCACTTTTTTGTGGCCTTTGATAATGTTTTAGAGGAGAGCAGCTAGCTTTGGTGCAAGCTGGCATGGTTGAAAGACAGGGAAGAAAATACTGGGAGACTGAATGTTGTTAGGATATTGAAAAGATGGAAATCTGGATTAAGCTATATCTTGACAAGATTTCTGGCTCTGATGCTAATTCAACCAGTTGATTGAAGGTAATTGACCAAAAATTTGTTAGGTTTGAGAAAACTACTTTGAGAGGGGTGCGCGGTCGGCTCAGTTGGTTAAATGACTGCCTTCGGCTCAGGTCATGATCCTAGAGTCCTAGGATCGAGTCCCGCGTTGAGCTCCCAGCTCCATGGAGAGTCTGCTTCTCCCTCTGACCTTCTCCTCTGTCATGCATCTCTCTCAATCTCTCTCTCTCTCAAATAAATAAATAAAATCTTAAAAAAAAAAAGAGACTTCAAGAATAACTTCAAGTCTGAGAAACAAAGATCTGTATTCCTTTCCTTCTAAGGCAGTTCTAAGCTTTAGTAAGAGGAAGTTGGCTGCTAAAGCAGCGTAGCTGCTGGATGGAAAATCTAAGCTATGAAGGTGAGCAGACAAGTGAGGTCTTCTGAGTTAGTAGGAATGAGTACATCTGCATTGGTTGAACAAGCAACTGCATTGCCAGGATAAGAAATTCTTGCTACTCTAACCAGTAGTGTACCGTGTGTGCTTCAAATTAGTGACCATGGTTTACCTTTGCCACTCTTCTAAGTGCAAATTATTATTTATGTTCTTTACCATCCTATATTAAGTATCAGGGAGGTAGCTAAATTTATTGTATAACTACATGTTGTCAGATAATGAGGTACCACCAAAAAGAATGCACATTTGGACTTGACCAATTCATAACATAAAGTTTTATTAGACTTGTAGCTTGATGCATTAACTTGACATTGTCTTTGTCTCTTCCTCACTCCCTGCTCACCCCACACCTCCTTGAGGCTATGGTAGTAACATCTTTTTCTTCTAAAGATTTTATTTATTTATTTATTTATTTATTTTAAGATTTTATTTATCAGAGAGAGGGGAGAGAGCGAGCACAGGCAGACAGAATGGCAGGCAGAGGCAGAGGGAGAAGCAGGCTCCCTGCCGAGCAAGGAGCCCGATGTGGGACTCGATACCAGGACGCTGGGATCATGACCTGAGCTGAAGGCAGCTGCCCAACCAACTGAGCCACCCAGGCGTCCCAAGATTTTATTTATTTATTTGACAGACACAGTAAGAGAGGTAACACAAGCAGGGGGAGCGGGAGAGGGAGAAGCAGGCTTCCTGCTGAGCAGGGTGTGGGGCTCCATAGGACCCTGGGATCACAGCCCAAGCCTACGGCAGACACCTAACAACTGAGCCACCCAGGTGCCCAGTAATAACATTGTTAAACATGGGTATTAAAGAATTATGTATATATGGAGAAGTGAATATATACATGAAAAATTATGTATACATACCTTATGGGCAGCCAAGGGCTAGAATGTTACAATTTTCTGACATTTTGGCTGTATAACATCCATTTTTTCTGCTGCTAACAGTTCTAGATTTTTTGAGACTCCTCTCGAAGTCATCCCTTCTTGATTCTTTGTTTATATGGTTTGGGGTTTCTGTAGATTCCTTTCTGCTTTCCTGAATCAGAAGCAGAAACTGGACCTGGCTCATCAATAAAACTTTTGGTTAAAATTCTAGCTGCACATCTGAGTAGCTTGGTAACTTCTTTAATTCTGTCAGAGAAAGATATTGACCATTAGTGTTGACAAAATGTTAGAATATAAGTCTGTATTTGACTGGCAATCTGTCACCATGAATCAGGGTATGCTTGAGAATGGACCTATCACAGAGGCACCTAGAATGAGGAGATAGATTACCAACAACATCTTTAGAACCGTTCAGGTCAGTTGTATCCCCTGACCTTTCAATGCATTAAGCTAATAAATTTCTTATTTTGCTTGAGCCAGTTTGAGTTGCACTCCACTGACTCCTGACCAGTATTCTAAATAAAAAAAAAAAAACAAAAAAACCCAAAAAAACAAAAAATCCCCAAAACCTTAGGTATTAAGTATTATAGGACGAGTCCTAAGAAAAATATTAACTTGGCAAAGGACTTGGTATATTTCAAGAAAGAAGTATTAAGTATTAAGTATTAAGTATTAAGTATTAATATTAAGTATTATAGGACGAGTCCTAAGAAAAATATTAACTTGGCAAAGGACTTGGTATATTTCAAGAA
>NC_081571.1:16476146-16542582 GCF_022355385.1 Mustela nigripes
TACATATTGCTCATTGATATAGAAATTTATTTTCACTAATAACATAATAATAATGTACAATGAAAAACAAGTGATTAAAAAATTACCATTGTTTCCTAGGCATGCTAAAATAATCATTTTTAAAAGATTATTTATTTATTTGAGAGACAGTGGGTGCGAGTGAGTAAGCATGAGCCAGGGGAGGGGCAGAGGGAAAGGGAGAAGAAGACTCCCTGCTGAGCAAGGAGTCTGACCCCAGAGCTGGATCCCAGGACCCCAAGATCATGACCTGAGCTGAAGGCAGACACTTAAGACCCACTGAGCCACCGAGGTGCCTGGATAAAGTAGTCTTAAATGATGTTGTAGGGTATGTAAAATGTTAACAGCTACTCTGAATGACATTTTAACCCTATGTATCAAGAGATTTAAAGATGTTCTTGTCATTAATTCTTAGTTCTTTAGGCTGAGGAAGAATTACCTGGGGATAGGTATGAGGGATAAATGTAGTTTTATGATATAAGAAAAAATTGGCAACAACCTAAAAGTTCAACAGTAGGAAAAGGTTAAATGAATTATTTTACATCCATATTATGGGATATCACACAGCTGTTAACACTTTATGTGCCTCAATTTCCTTATGGGTAAAAGGGGATATTTACCTCAAGGCTATTGGGCAGATTAAATGAAATAGTGTATGTAAAGCCTTTGGTACACAGTTTATTTAGGGCTTACTATTATTAACTTTATTCTTATCTTGAGCCTGAGGATCATCTGATCATAGAAAAAAGACAATGATCTAAATAAAACTGAGCTGTTCTCTTTTAGTTTGGAGTACCTGACCCTGATGAACCTGTCAGAGAAGGGATCATAGGTACTTACAGATCAGGCTCTTCTGGTGAAACACAGGAGGTCTGTTTTCCAGCATCCTGCATTGTCTGTATTAGTGCCTGAGGTAGTTTTTCCTAATTACCTACTTTGAGTAAGGTAGATGGAAAACTGGGGAAGGAAATAGATAGGAGGTAACACAAGTTTCTTTGCCTAGAATCAGTTCTATCTCTTCGTTCCTTTCCTCACATGGCTGTATTTTACATTTAGATGTAGTAGGACATGATTGGTGATCCTAGTAAATAATTCTTCCCTCTGGGAGTATTAGCTTAAATATTTAGAAGACTTCTTGAGTAACAAGCCAAAGGGGGAAGTTAGGGGATTAAAAACTATTTTGTGATCTGTTGTTTTGGAAAACAATATTAGCCTATAGGTTAACAGCTCTTAACTGTTTAAAATCCATTTGTGAAATTGTACTGTGTTAACTAGTCCTCAGAATAACTTCTTGTTCGGATACCACTCTATAGATGTGGATACTAAGGCTGCAGGAAATGTGTGTGAGGTAGTTAGATAAGTCTGTCTAGGTATTAAGTAGCAGAGGTGGGACTCAGGCCTTCAGATTCAAAAAAGCTAGAGTCCTTTTCATTATTAAACAAAGTGAAGCTACTTAGAAATCATCCCAAAGGCCAGCACTATATGGAGAGTGATGTTGGTAGGGAGGGTCCAGCCAGTCTCAGTGAGCTGGTGCTATGGTAGGGAATACTGCCCTTGGAGGACTCAGGACTAGCTGTTTACAGGAAATCAAAATGAATGTAGGACAGTTTGATGGATTTGTATACAAAAAAGATTTTAGCAAAAGTTAGTGTGAACTATTTATTTTTGAGTTTTTGGGAATAATTGATTATACAGTGTTATAAATGGTAACTAATTTTGAATTGTTGACCTTTTCTTAGGCTACTTTGAACCAAAATAGTAGCATACATTAATATATTTATCTTATATAGAGAAAGTGGATATGTGATATGTTAGTATTAATTATATGGACCACCACATATATCATATTTGCATGGATAAAACAAATGAGTTATAGAAGGAATTATTCTAGGGTCTAGGTAATATAAGTTCCCGTAATTGTGATTCCTTTTTCAGTTTAAGAAAATAAAGCAAACATTGATAAATAGCAAATTTTATGGAAGTGTAAATGTCTAGATACATTTATCTTTAGCAAATACCTTCATATTCTGAGAGATATAACCTGCAGCTGGTTTAAAGATGGCATACATGTATTTCTACAGTTATCTTAAAATTTTTTACTTGTGGGGAGGGATTGGCATTTATAGATTGGGTTTGGTTTCATACTTTATGTTTTTAATTATTCTCTCCCAACCCCATTGAAGTAAATGTGGGTTTACTTTAATATAATAAGTCAACTGTGGCTGAAGTTAAGTGGCTGTCCAAGTTTGCAAAGCAGTTTAGTTGGAGAAATGAGACTAAAAGCTAGAGGTCTCATTTCCAGGTTCATTGCTGTTTAAAATATATAGAAACCTTTGGGGCGCCTAGGTGGCTCAGTGGGTTGAGGCCTCTGCATTCGGCTCAGGTCATGATCCCAGGGTCCTGGGCCCTGCGTCAGGCTCTCTGCTCAGTGGGGAGCCTGCTTCCTCCTCTCTCTGCCTGCCTCTCTGCCTGCTTGTGATCTCTGTCTGTCAAATAAATTAAAAAAAAAAAAATAGAAACCTTTAATGATGGTGATGACAGTGATAGCAGCTTACACTTATTAAATCCATACATGCCAAGCAGTATGTTAAGCATATGATATGCATTATCTCATTTTATCATCTTGTTGTTAAATGTAAAATCTTCAGTGAAATAAAAATAGTCTTCTTTCTAAGTTACACTAAGTCTGATATCTTAAAAGAGAAGTGTTTTGAGCTTCAGTTAAGCAATATTTTATTATAAAATGTCATAAAACTATTTTACTTGATTTGTACTAATTTTGTATAATTTAATTACCCTTTTGAAGTCCTTGAATTTAAATTATTTAAAAAACTTATGAGATAGGAGTCATCACTGGAAAAGTGTTCCTTTTATTATATTATATTGACTGTTACTTGCTAAATAATTACTGCATTTCTTAAGTCATCATATTTTTCCACCTTTCTCTAAAAAACACCTACTTGTGTTTCAAGATTTAGTTCTCATCCCCTACTTAGGCCATACCTTCCTGGAGCTCCCCCTAAAAGCTCTTCCTCCAATCTTGTGCTTTCCCATATCATTTTGTACATACCTTAGAATCCGTACTTGCACATTCTATTTTAAATATTTGTTTACTTGTCAGACTACCCTAGAGACTCTGAATCCCTTGAGATCAGAACATTGTGTTATTCACCTTGGTTTCATGAGTACTTATCGTAGAATCTGGAATTTTGTGCTGCTTATTGAACTTGGTTTTGGAATGAGGATTTTTTTTTCACCTTTGATATTGTGTGCTTGTTTTTGACACTTTTGATTTGGGTATAAATCTTGTCTTCGCAAGCTTTTATGGTTCTTTCAATTTCTATGTTTGCCTCTTTTGTAACATTTCAATTTTTATTTTTCTTGGGGCAGGGGGAAGATAAATATTTTTAGGTGTGTACATGCATGGTTTTTATGTTTAAAAGAAAGTTTAAATTTGAAATGGGTTATAGGGTCTTCAGATCTGGGCAAAAGTCTAACTCTATCTCTTACCTAGGCGAGGAATGAGAATCAGGTAGATTAAGATCCTGTGGTCTTTCACAGACTAGGAATTAACACCTAGATTCCCTGACTCTTCATCCAGTGCTTTATCCATTTTATCTTGGTGCCTACAGTTGCGCTTTGCCCCAGCTCTTATCAAATAGAAGCATGCGTTTTGTTTGTTTGCTTGTTTGTTTTTTGTTTTTGTTTTTTCACTCAGGCAAGCTCAGGATACTTAAATGACCATTCAAGAAATTACTGAGTAATTCTAACCTAGTGTTCTATTGTCAGAGTAAAGATACTCATTGGGCATATAAAAAAGAATTTTTTACGTAGTCCCTCCCTTCAGTAACTGGAGGTTCAGCACCAGGAAATAGAATAAGCAGATACATTACAATGGTAAATAGTGATATTATAAAGATTTACATAAAATGCCATAGAGACAATGGATCCACTAACTTTCCGTGGAGGATTCCAGGAAGGTCATCTTGTTAGGTGACTTTTGAACTGGATTTTGAAGGACAAGCAACTGTTTCCCAGGATATAAAGGGCAAGAATGGAAAAGCTTTCTATAAAGAGGAGGTAGCTTGCATAAGGACACAGGTCATGAGAAAGTGTTTCCATGGTTTTGTTTTCTACTGTTAACTATAATCTACTGTTAGATCAACTTCATTTCTTTTTATAGAAATCCCTCTATTTTTATTCCATGAGTATTCACATTTTTCCCCCCCTCTCAGGCTTCTCAGGGGAGGTATAAAATTTATTAGAGTCCAATTCAGTTAATTATTTCAGGAGCTCAATGTATATAGATAGGTATCTTACTTATACTTACCCAAACTTCTGATAAATTGGCTCTTTGACATAGAGGGGCTTATCTTTTTCCTGTCAACTTTTCCTTTCTTCTGACTGTTATACTATTGTGTAATAATTATGTACACATAGTAGGCATTCAATAAAAACCAGGTGAATAACCAGAACTTCTTAACTATTCCTAAATTGGAACTCTGTACCTATTAAATAGTAACTCCCCAGTCCTTTTCCCTCAGGCCCTGGGGACCATCATTATACTTTTCTGTCCCTATGAATTTGACTATTCTGGGTACTTCATGTAAGTGTAATCATACAGTATTTGTCTTTCTGAGTCTGGCTTATTTCACTTACCATATGTCTTCAAAGAGTAAGAGTTTTTATTCAAACCAGTCTCCATTGGCAACACAGATAAGATACTCTGGAGACTATATTTGTATGTTACATTTATAAATTCATGATCTGCATGATCAGTCTCTTTGTTGATGGAACCAAAAGAACGTAGTCCCCAATAAGAAAAAGTAATTTCTCTATGACTCAGGTTCTTTACTCCTATTTCTTGAATATTACGTGGAATAGAGATATATAAACTAGTAGTAGTAGTAGTAGTAGTAGTAGTAGTAGTAGTAGTTCTTTAAAAATTTACTCCCATAGTATAACTGTTCTTGATCCTTTTATTTTGGGACTTGTCAGAAAATCAGCATAGAGTTCTTACCCTGTAAATTCTTAGTATTTCTCTTTCTTCTCTTTATATTACAAAGCCTAAAATAATTTACATTTACACTGGTAAGACAGTCTCAGAGGGTGAGGGAAGGGAAGAGACTCAGCAGGCCAAGCCAGAATTCTCTTTGAGTAGGCACAGGAAAAGAAAGACCAGGGACATTCACATATGAATAATTCTTGTCACCTAAAAAATTAATTAATTATGGAAGATGGCAGCTAATTTGTTACAGTGATTTCAGTTTTTTATGGGATACTCAGTAGTGATTTTTACCTCAATTCCTCCTTCATTTAAAAAAAAAAAACAACAACCTGTAATTTATTTTTCCTTGAGAGGTTTTTTTTTTAATGTGCTTCTATTAAAAATATCTGTTTGGGTGCCTGGGTGGCTCCATGGGTTAAAGCCTCTGCCTTTGGCTCAGGTCATGATCTCTTGGGGTCCTGGGATCGAGTCCTGCATTGGGCTCTTTGCTCAGTGGGGAGCCTGCTTCCCCCTCTCTCTGCCTGCCTCTCTGCCTTTTTGTGATGTCTGTCTGTCAAATAAATAAATTATTTAAAAAATCTGTTCAATTTTTCTTATCTCTAAAATTTTTCTGTCATGTTATGTACCTAGTTACAAGCTTCTAGAGAGCATGCCCATATCTGTTTGAAGTCATTTTATATAATACACAGCTTCTGAAGATGACATTATTTTTAACCCCTTTTCCCTTTGTTTTTAACAAATAACATAATTTAGCTATCTTCTTTTATACCGTTTCAGTATAGGTCTAGCTTATCTTTCTATTTCCAAAGATTTTATTTTTTTGAGAGTGAGACAGCAAGCTTTTGTGTGTGTTTTGTGGGGAGGTTATGGGGAGGCAAGCCAACTCCATGTTGAGCACAGAGCCCAATGCCGGGCTAGATCTTAAGATCCTGAGATTGTGACCTGAGCTGAAATCAAGAGTCTGGTGCTTAACTGACTGAGCCATGCAAGCACCCCTAGGCCTAGCTTATCTTAAATAACTTACTAAAGGTTTATCAATCATGACTATATTTATGCTATTTTAAAGATTTTGTTTATTTGACAGACAGAGATCACAAGTAGGCAGAGAGGCAGGCAGAGAGAGAGAGGGAAGCAGGCGCCCTGCTGAGCAGAGAGCCTGATGTGGGGCTCAATCCCAGGACAATGGGATCATGACCTCAGCCGAAGGCAAAGGCTTTAACCCACTGAGCCACCCAGGTGCCCCTATTTATGCTATTTTAAAGTCTAATGAAAACTATGACTCATTGTATAAGCTTGTCTTTTCATATATTTACTACTTGTTTTGAAGTGCCATCTCTTTTTGCTTGTCTGTAGCTATACTATACAGTGTAGAAGCCACTCCATTTTGGGACTATTGAGCACTTCTTAAAATGTGGCTAGTAAGAATATAGATGTGCTTTAAGTTTAAAATACACACCGATTTTTAAGACTTAGTTTGGGAAAAAAATATATAAACTCTTATTATTAATTTTTATATTGGTTACATGTTGAAATGAAAGTTTTAGTTATATTGCCTCTTGGGTTATTTTATTATAAATAAGTTATATATATATATATAAATATACAGATATTTATATATATGTTACCCTCACCTGTTTAATTTTACTTGTTCTAATGTGGCTATTATAATTTTTTAATTATATATGTGGCTGACATTATATTTCTCTTATTTTTTTGTCTATAGCTAACTTAAATATTGGGTATACAACTAACTCAGTAATTAGGTCCTGTAGGTCTTAAATTGAAAACTTTGGGAAGTAAATTATACTTTGCCTGATTTTCTAAATTTTCATATAAGTTACTTACCCTTTATCTTTGGAGAAAAAAAGATTCATGCTTAACACTGCTATTAGAGTATGTTCATCAGTAAGGAGGAGATGATAGATTCACATTTTTAAGCTCTCATTGAGGGAAGGGATATGAGAAGAGATTCCTGATGCCTGGTGATGGGTCTGATACACTGTAAGCACTCGATGAATATTAACTTAAAATAATGTTTAGGTTGAGATTTGAAAAGGTAGTTGATGATAGGGTATATGACACCTATATTTTATTGAGTAAAGCTGTAGCTTAAATATACCTGTGTAAATTTGTGCCCTGTGGAGAGAGAAGGTGAGTTTGGTTTTCAGTGCCTACCTACTGTCTTGAAGGGGAGGAGCTAGATCTCTCTGGGCATTTGTAGTTCATGAATAAGAGAGAAGGTGGAGGAAGAGATGAAAGGAACGGAACTGCGGGTGTTGGAAGTTATTTTGAATTTTTTCAGTCTCATAAAAATAGAATTCTAAAAATTACAATATTTTATCAAAGTAGAGTTAATGGTTTTCTGAAATGTAGAGGAAAATTCAAACTGGCTTGAGAGAGTTCAGTATCAGGATCACCATAAATAAGGCTTTTGCTTTAACTGACTTGGTCTTAATACTATATTGTACTTTTCTTCCTCTGAGCAAATTCTGTTCCCTCCCACCACTGAAAGGATGCCGGTTTTTCCTTTCTGCACTTCAAATTATAGTTTTTCATTTACCAGCATTTCAGAATTGAAAGAATGTTCCAAACCGCCCCCCCTAAAACTGTTAGCAGCTAGATCAAGTATTAGTATATGTAATAATGCACCAGCTATTTATAAGGCAGCATATTTACTTGTCTTGGTTTTTAAGAGTTGAGATTTAATGATTCATCTTTACCAAGGCGTGACTTTTCACAATGTAGTTTTCTTTGGAGTATCTGTACCTATGAATAAAATATGCTAAGTTGTGAATTTTCTCCCTAGCTGTTAATCTGTTCATATTTACTTGCTTGTTTCATTGCTATTATTGTTGAAGTCTTCCACCTGGCAGACAGCAGGCCCTAACTGGGTGGGATTGTAGGTTCAATCTTTTAACCATTGACTATACTAAGGTTAGATTCAGATGGAAATGTAATCCATTTTCTTAGTCTCATTAGTATCACACAGAGACTGAGTGAACTAAGTGGTCACAGTTCAACAGATTGCCTGAATGGTCATGGAATTGTTTTTGAACTATTAACATTTTCTCATCTGGGCTTTAGAATCAAGAACATTCATTTTTGGGATAATTGACTTATTTTGGGGATGGTTTGAGAAGCTGTAGAAGAAGCATTTTTCTCTATGAAAATACTATTTAGCTACTTTTTTAGGAATTATGTTGAGCAAATTTATATTAGTTAAATTTGCTGATTTTTAAAATTAATTATATTGGGCTTTTTAATTCTAGAGATAACATTCAACCTGATTAGTGATTGCACTCTGAAAGGTAAAGTATTTTAGTTACTGCATGACAAACTGTCATTCAGAATGACAGCTGAACCCACTTACATTGAACAATTGTGCTGCCAAACTGAAATAAATTGAAGATGACCTGCTTAGAAAATATGGGATATAGACATTTACAACATAGATTACAGTTCCAGAGAGAGAGTGGTTGAGGTTTTGGATCAATATGATAATGTATTTCGTATCTTAGAGCCTTAATTTATTATCTTCGTATGTAAAAGGAATAAAGATCTATTAATGGGGAGGTAGTTTATGGGAATACAATTTAATAATTAGATGTATTATATTTGTGATATATGTTGCTACTTGTTAAAAAGGGACTCTGTTAATGAAGTTTATTCCTGAAGAAACACCAGAGATCTTATAAATGCTTTGCTTTGTATTATGATACTCTGTACTGTTATCGAATTATAGCATTCTATAGTTGACTTTATTTTCTGATTGATTAAATTATTCAAGTTAGAGTACAATATTTAATTTGTAGTTTATCTAGTTCTTTTGTTCTTTTGTTTGCCCTTTCTCCCTTCCCTATTTAAATATTGGTCTATGGTATCTGACTGTATATACTCATTTTTAGCCTAGCCTCCATCTCTGACTGTGTATCCATTTTGTTCAAACAAATATTTATTGAATATTTGTATTCATGTATGTAATGTATGTATGTAATGCTAGGCACTGAGGATACAGTGAGGATACAGTGATCAAGACAACACCCTACCCTGGAGTTTTTCATACTGTATCAGGTGATAAATACAGGCAATTAAATGTTTAAATTCCTATAATAGAAATAAATGAGGGTATAGTGTGCCACACTGAAGAGAGTGACTTACTTATGAAGTCAGGGGAGGGCTTCATACAAGCGGTGGTGCTTGAGTTGAGGTTTGAAATATGGCTATCTGTCTAGAGCTGTGTAGTCTTTTGGTAGCCACCAACCACATGTGGTTAGTGACCAGAAGAAATGTTCTGAAAGCATAAAATGCACACTTGATTTTGAAGACTTGGTATAAAAAATGTAAAATTAGTAATTGAAAAATATTTGTTACATGTTGAAATGTTACTTTAGATATATTGGGTTAAAAAATGTAATTTAATTTCTCATGTTTACATTTTCTTATAATAGGATCAATAAAATTTAAAACTACATATGTGGCTTACATTTTTACTGGGCAGCCCTAGTTTAAAGGGGAACATCTCAAAAATAAATGAACCATTGGGAATACAGAAATAAAATAATATGCTAGTATGTTTTCTTTCTTCATATGTATGGATATGTATATACGTAGGTGTCTGTGTATACCTATATAACATATACTTGTACATACAGATGCATATCTATAATCTTATATTGTTTGAGCCACTCATATTTTGGGTATTCCTGTTATGTGTCAGTATACCACCTCCTAACTAATGCATTGACTTAATAGCAACAATTTAAAAACCACATATCATTGAGGAAAACCTTGTTCTCCCTGCTCTGGTAAAAATTGCCTAAATAATTCATGGAGATCAATATGGCAACAAATTAAAATGCATTTTATTGTCAGCAAATACTTTGGAAGGCAAATTGTAAACATTGCTTCAGAGTTGAAGAAACAATTACAATAAAATGTAGGAATTTGTTTTGTAGGAGTTGGATGAAAGTGCTGTTACTTCTAATGTGTTTTGCTAGATATTTGCTTATATTATTTGCTAGACTGTTTCTTAATAAAATAAATGACTGCTTTTTGTGAATTACTATTTTAAAATATATGTGAAAATATACTTTCTGGAAATCATGTTTGTTCTATTTACCAAAATCAGAAATCAAGAAGTAATCTTACTTTTACCTGGAAAATAGGATATACAGTTTGTTATTTACTTGATTTATCAGAATCAGGGTCGCCTATTGTATTTAGATTGCTAATTTTAGTATTAATTATCAGGACTTCAAAGATTATCTGGTTTTTAGCTACAGAAACCTAGGCACAGGGAAGTTACTGATCTAATCTGGGCTTCACAGTTTTAAAATTGCCATACCTTAAGACTAGATTTCAGGTTTCTGAATTTCTAGACTAGCAATTACTCCTTCTATTATATTCAACTTGAGGTTGTTGGATTTGGCTGGTGTATTAGTTTGCTAGAGCTGCTGTAACAATTGCCACAAAGTGGATAGCTTGAACAACAGAAATTTATTTTCTCACATCCTTGTGAAGGAATAGCCAGGGGAAGAGCATTGTCTAGTTTACCAGGTGATTAGTTGGCAAACACTTGACACCCTCTAGATCAAATTAATACCGGAACAAAATTGGGACCAACAGGTGCTAGAAATTGTGGATTGGCAAAGAACTGTTGTGAGTGGCTTCATGGTGATTCACAGCAGTGTCCAGAGTAGAGAACCCATCATAGCAGTGTTCTAGGGCTGACTTGGCTAAAGGCTAGCACTGTCAATTTGGGTAATTGTCTAGTTCTTGAGAGTTGGTGGTGTGTGTTGTGGTTTTTCATTATAATTTTAGAATATACTTCAACATTTTTGGATGCTTTAACCTTGAAGGAGGAGATGAATCTAAATATTTTTATTTCTTGGGACCTAAATTGGCCCATATCTAGGATAGTATAGTCAAATCTGGGATAGAATGGGATTGGAAAGATGTTTCATTTCGTCAAGTTCTGAAAAGAGAGACCCATGTATAAATTAAAAAGTAGTAAGTAATGTGATCAGGCCTTTGTGGTTTGACTAATCAGAATTCAGATCCTGGGGTTCTTTTATTTCTCCTATGATCTTGACTCAAAATGTGTCTTAGAATACAAATCATAGAAGAGAAAGTGACAAACTATTTGCAAAAGTCAGGAAAAATTTTAAGGTGGAGGATCCTTTTGAGATTGGCTTTGAAGGGTGAGCAGGAGTTTGCGGAGTAGATAGAGTAGTGGAGTGAGAGCATTCTCCGTCTGGAAATTTGAATCAACATAGTATGTTTAAAGTAGTACCTTCTTTCTAGGAGTATTTTTCTCTCCTTGCAAATTACTGCCTATTCTTTAGAACTTAGCTTAAGCTTCCGTGTCTACTGGATTCTTCTCTGACTCAATTAATTCAGAAACTCCATGACATAGGCACTTCTGTACCCTTTTTACACATGAGATAAGTGAAGCTGGGTGAATTTGAAGCTAAGGCCTTTGGGCAATGTGGAGGAAGAGGTTTTGGCAAGAGAGTGAAAAGAGCAAAGCAATCCATACATTCCCTGTAAATTAATTTGGTGAGATAGAATAGTGTTGTCTTATTCTTTCAGTACTTCTTGTTTCTCTCCTGAAACAACTGGATCGGTCAGAGAAGCTGACTTGTTCAGTGGGGAAGTGTATATAAATAGTCAGTGTTTCTTCTAGCTCCATTGTGTACCTGCTCATTTTAGGCCTTTTATACCTATGAGCTGATGTATCTGACTATATTTAGATTTATGAATTAATGTGTAAATGCTGTTTGAGTCAAGTCTGTTTTTGTATCCTGGTTTTCTGTAAAGAGCTTGCTTGGCCTTTGTGGTAAGACTAATCTGAATTCAAATCCTGACTCTGCCTTTTCTTTGCTTTGTGACCTTGAGGCAAGTATTGTATCTCTCTGAGCTTCTGTTTCTTTCTCTTTATGTTTGTAACTACACTGCATATGTGTGTGTGTGTGTGTATGAAAATCCATAAATACGAAACAAAATAGGTTATTTTCCTTCTTATTCCTTTCAAGTGGGAATTGTGTATGTGAATTCTATATATGATCATTATATTATTAACAGTTTCTGCTTCTGTACCAAATGTTTATTTAATACGTTGCTATGGAAAATGTGGCCCCCAAAACAGGTTTGTGTATTTGTAAAATGTTTCTTGGTCTAAGAGGAGATAAGGAGCTTGTGCCAGAATAGGAATCAACTTTGTAGGTACATTGTTTATTTCAAATAATTGTTTCTTTTTCCATAACAAAGCTTGCTTTTGAAAGAAGCCGAACATTGATTCATGTTCTGATTCAGTCTCTTCATTCATGGCTGGTACTCTGAGTAGCATGAATGGAGAGCACTTTTGGATGGGATATTTTGAATAAAGTTTAGTTATGTTGTTATTCTTTTCTCACTTGTGAAAAAGGTTTGCTATTGTTAGTGAAAAGATTATTGATTTTCGACTTGGAGTCTAATCTTTTTTTTTAATTAATTAATTTATTTGATAAATCTCTCTAGAGAGAAAGATCACAAGTTGGCAGAGAGGCAGGCAGAGAAAGAGGAGGAAGCAGGCTCCTCACTGAGCAGAAAGCCCTCCTCGGGGCTCCATCCCAGGACCCTCAGACCATGACCCAAGCTGAAGGCAGAGGCTCAACCCACTGAGCCACCCAGGTGTCCCTTGTTACTAACTAGTTGGGCAATTCATGTAAGTGTCCTAGACTTTATTTTGCCTAACTGAAAATAAAAACCGAGTTAGATAATGTTTGTGGTCCTCTCAGCCTTAAGCATGCTAATAATCCATCATCTTTCAATTTTTATTTTCTTTTAGAATCAGAACATAGGACTGATATTAATGTAGGAAATAAAGTACACTGAGATAGAAACATGCTTTAGGAAGCCCCCCCCCCCCCTGAAATCAGTATTTTTATTAAGCTCCTGTCAACTGTATGCCAAAAAGTTGGTCTTAAAGATAAAATGATAATAAAACTATATTTTGTTCATAAGTAGTAATATCCTGGAGGAGATAGACAAATATATAATATAATAGGTAATATGTTAGTGATCTGTACCCAAAATGTTAAAACAGGAGGCAAACATTTTATATAAAGATCCAGGCATTTTAGGCTTTGTGGGCCATATTGTGTCTATTGCAGCTACTCAACTTGTTGTAGTGGAAAGTCAGCATCATTAATTCTCTGACCTCAACTAGGTGTCCTGTGATTCAGTTCAATTCTGACTAACAACTTAGAGTTAGTACAAACAATATAAACTAAGGACTTGGTCCCATAAGTCTCCATTTCAGATGCTAGCTACAAGTGGGGCTACCGACATTTCTGCCTTGCTGAGTACATCCCCACCCTCAAGTTCAGTAATTTGCTAGAATGACTCACAGACTCAGGAGAGCACCATACTTACAATTAGTTTCATAACAACTCAGGAATAGCAAGTGGAAGAGATGTAGAAGGCAAGGTGTTAGGGGTGGGGAGTGGGTGCACAGAGCTTCTGTCCCCTTTCTCAGCACCTTTTCAGTGCATCATGTGTTCATCAACCTGGAAGCTTCCTGAATCTCATTGTTCAGGAGTTTTTATGGAGTCTTCATTATGTAGGCATGATTGGTTTAATTATTGGCCACATAATTGAACTCAATCTCTAGCTCTCTGGTCACATGCTTGGTCTTTTACAGCTAGCCCCTCTTTTTAAACTATCTGGGGACTATGAGTCACCTTGTTAGCATAACCTTAGGTATAATAAAAAGGAACTAATAATGGATAACAAAAGACACCTATGAAATGCCAAGGGTTTTGAAGGTATGTTCCAGAAACTGGGGGCAAAGACCAAATACATATTTTTAATTATACGGTAGTCAGTCTTAAACAATATGTCCGTGAACAGACATGGCTCTGTGTTTCAATAAAATCTTACAAAAAAGCAGCAAGCTAGAATTGATCTGGTGGCAGTAGTTTGTAGACCCTTGCTCTAGGAAAATGGGAATGACTTCTCCAAGAAGATGACATTTGAACCGTATTTTCTCTTTCTTCAAAATTTTTTTGTTGATGTTACACTAATTTTATAGAATTTATAAAAAAGATCTTATTTATTTGTTTGAGAGAGAGAGAGAAATCACAGGTGAGGGGAGCAAAGGGGAAGGAAGAAAGAACCTGAAGCAGAATCCATACTAAGCATGAGCAGAAACCAGGAGTCGGATACTTAACTGACTGAATGACCCACAGCACCCCTAATTTGTAGAATTTTAAAAATTATATGTTACAACATTAGTGGTGTAATTTTAGTGAAAAGCTCAGTACTACAGTGGTGCTACCCATAGAGAAATTCTTGTTTGAGGATGCTTGGTGAGTGACCAAGGAAATTTTTCCACACATTTATCCTGATTACTAATGTGTTTTAGTATTCTTTGAGGAAGACTTCAGTTCTCAGACATTAATTCCTTTTCACTCCTATAATTAAGAAGGCTTTGAATATTGTCTACCAGATAGCAACTGGTAGGTAGGTGTTATTCTGCTGAGTGACCATGATTTTTATATTTCCTGATTAGTAATATTTTGTCTAATCTGTTATCATTAGGATGTTGTTTCCCATCTATTTTATGTTGAATCCCACTTTTTTGTTTTTTTAATAAAAAGATTTGGAGACTTGCATTTGAGTTTTATCCCTTTGACTAAGGGAGGCTGTGTGAGTTCCACATTATGAGAGCTATGCAATAAGAGAATAGAAATTTGGCATTTACTGCTGAATAATGGAGATTAAGACATGAACATTTAAGAACTTTTGGTTTTTGCCTCTTTTTTTCTTTCTTCCAGTGTATGAATCATATACTTTGGTTGCATGAAGGTTTCACATGGAAAGAATGATCATGCTGATAATTTATCAATTCATCTTGTTAATTTTATGTCTTAGTATGTCTGAAGTTTCAAATGTGCATAAAGATAAGCATTTGGAAGGCCTCTAAACAAGGAATATTGGAAATGGGCTATAACTGACTGTTTTAACAGGGACAGCAAGGGGAGGGTTTGGGTTTACTGTTATCCAGGTGTTTGGGTGATGTGCCCACAAGCTTAGGGTAGGGAATGAAGAGAATTGCCCTTAGAAATTATGATGAAAATGAGGGTAATGGGAAAAAATCTAATCTTTTTGGGATAAAATAAAAGCAAAGTTCAGAAGAACCAACGTGAAGCTCATTTTTTTTTGTGAGTAACCACAGATGATTTACTAGGATCATCCTTAAACTGAAGGGGCAGTTCCTTAAGTATGTTTCTGTATATGGGCCACAGCAATAGTCTATCAATCAGTAACACATGAATAGCTTATTCACTTGCTATTTCAACTGAAATATTTTTTAAAAAATTGAATACCTATTAAATATTGTTGGTACTGAATTAGGCTTATATGGAGTTAATAATAGAATAATAATAATTTTTATCCAGTACTTTATGCAGAAGGCTAAGCGTAATAATCTTATGAGATGAAAGTCCTGTTACCTACAATTTAGATACAAGGAAACAAGATTAAGTAATTTATCTTAGGTCACACAGGTAGAGTTGGCTTCCTGATGCCCAATCCTTTAAACAGTTTTTTCTTTCCTAGTAGATGTAGATTTCTTAAGTCTTATAAGAGAAATACAAAGAATTAATGGAATTTCTGAGGAGGGGTGGATAATATCTTTGGGGAGTGGAGCCTCAGGGAAAGCTTTATAAAGGAGAGACATGCAAGGTAAAATGAAAATATAAGGTGAGTCTTGGGTAAGGAGGGCATAGGATATTAGGTCACGATATGGAAAGTTATCTGAGACATAAAGTTATCTATTTGTTCATTGTGGCCTTTTGCGAACTCTTCATGCTGCTTTTTTCTCTGGAGAAAATGTTTGGATTTTTGAGGCTTTGTAGTTGTGGTATTTTATTTTTAGGAAACTTCTTTACTTCTGCTCTACTTGTTTGTATGCCTATCAATATGTATTTAAGCATAAATATGAATGGATGTAGATTATACTTGATTATCTTAAGCAGAATAGGTGGTAATATTAACTGCTACTTTAAGATTATTTATTTATTTATTTATTTATTTACTTATTTGACAGAGAGAGAGAGATCACAAGTAGGCACAGAGGCAGGCAGAGAGAGAGAGAGGGGAGGAAGCAGGCTCCCTGCTGAGCAGAGAGCCTGATGCGGGACTTGATCCCAGGACCCTGAGATCATGACCTGAGCCGAAGGCAGTGGCTTAACCCACCGAGCCACCCAGGTGCCCCATTAACTGCTACTTTAAAGGAACTGTAATCCATCTTGATAATTGGGAGGCATTTAGCTTTCCAGACCAAGGTTCATGAAGTTCAGGATTTCCTGTGCCTATCATTCTACCACTTAGGCTCTACTGTTCACATTTTCTATAACTTGTTTTATCACATATGTATCCATCCATCAGTCCATCTTGGCTTTTTGTTGTTGTTGTTGTTGTTTTTTATATATACATTTCAAATTAGGTTGTAGCCGTACATATGTATCTATTAAATCAGTTGTGGTCTCCCTATACACTTCCTCCCCCAAATTACATATAATGAAAAATCAATCTTAATTATAATATTTAATGAGTTTTGACAAATGCTTATATGAGGATAACCCAAACCCCTGTCAAGATAAAGAATATTATGGTCACCTCAGAAAGTTTCGGCCTATCCTCTACCAGTTAATCTCTACCCCATATCCCCCTAGGCATCTACTCTCGAGTTTTTTCCCACCACAGATTACTGCCATAGAATTTGTTTAAATGGGATCTGACCATAGGAATGAACCCTTCTTATTAAAGCTTTCTTCATTAAACATGGTACTTTTGCATTTTTTCATGTTGTTTCTCAGAAGTTTGTTACTTTTAATTGCTGAGACTGTCATGTAAGTATACCATCCTTTATCCATGCTTGTGTTGTTGGAACTCTGGGCGTTTCCAGTTTGGGACCATTATGGATAAAGCTTCCTTGAACATTCTTATACAAGTCATTTGGGGATTTGCAGTTTATTTACTTAGGGTAAATTGTTAAGAAGGTAATTGCTGGGTCAGAGAGATGATGTATATTTGGTTTTGTTTTTTTTGTTTTTTTTTTTTTCTCCAGAGCTATAATCTTTATTGTAGACAAAAGCTAAATAGTCTAGAGATCTATTACACAACAATGTAAATATACTTACCACTGCTGAATGACACACTTAAAAATACTTAAAATGCTAAATTTAATGTTATTTCTTACTAGAATAAAAAAAGCTAAATATAGTGGGAAAAATAGATAGGGTTTTAAGGTAATATCACAGTGCCTCTCTTTGTATAATTTCCTTACAAATCTTATTCAATTTTCATTTCTTTTTTTTTAGGAAACATTCTAAAATTTAATTTATTATGATTGAGTGAACATTTTCATCATCTATAAAGTTATTAGGAATCTTTTATTATTATAATATGTATAATTTGCCAAAACCTGTCAATCATCCTTACTTAAAAAATTGTTTGTCAGAATATTGTTAAGACAAAATATACCTGCTAGACCTTTTTCCAAATGGTTGAAGTCTTTTGTACTTCCAACACTATGTGAGAGTGCCTGCTCTTACCAGGATGGATGTATGTTATTTCATTGTGGTTTTAATTTGAACTTCTGTGGTAGCTAATGATGGTTAACAATTTTTCATGATTTGTACATATTTTTTTGAAGAGCCATTGAAATCTTTTGCCATTTTTAAATTAAAAAAAAATTTAGGAGTTCTTTATTCTTAGATACCATGCCTTTGCCAGATTTGTTTTTTGAAAAATGTTCACAGTCTTTGAATTTTTTATCTATAACTGTCTTCATGAGCAAAGACTTTTTAATTTTGATTAAATCTAATTCATCAATTTTTTTATGGTTTTTGCTTTCTGTGTCCTTAAGATTGTGCTCACTACAGATGATGCACATATTCTTTTGTGTTTTCTTTTAGAAGCTTTATAGTTTTAATTCCTTTGTTTAATCTATAATCTATATAAAATTTCTTGTTTGTGATATGAGTTATGGATTCAGGTTTTATATCTTCCTCATATTGATCATCTATTTGTTTCATTATTACTTGTGGAAAAGACTTAATTTTCTCTTTTGGATTGCTGTAGCACCTTTGTAGAAAATTGAGTGATGTGTAAGTGTGATTCTGTCTTGTTCCAGTGATCTATTTGTCAGTCTATGCCAGTACTATGATATTTTGATTACCAGAGCTTTACGATAAATTTCGAAATGGGTAGTTTGTACATTCTCTACTTTTCTTTTTCCAAGATAGCTTTGAATTAACTTTTGTTAATTTTTTCTTTTTCCAAGATGTTTTTGCCGCTGTTATGGTTTCCTTTATATAAACTTTTTAGGATCCATTGTCAGTCTGCAAGGAGACCCAGAGGATGTATTACACATAGGTCCGCAGGAATGTATAGCTTCATTTGGTGGGTTGGGGAGAGTTGACGTCTTAAAAATACTGAGTTTCCTGATTCATTAACATGGTGTATCTCTTATTTGCTTGGGTCTTTTAAAAATTTCTCCCAGCAGTGTTTTAGAGTTTATAATTTCGTGGCATTATATATTTTTTGTTACATCTATTTCTAAGTGATTTATTGATGTTACCTGCTATTATAAATAGAATTTTAAAATTTCATTTTTTAATTTGTACTCACAAAGAAATCGATTTATATATATTATAGTCTCTTACTTCACTAAAATCACATATTTGTTTAATTAGTTGTTTTGTAGATCACTTAAGATATTCTCTGTAAACAGTCAAGTCTACATGTATCTAGCAATGACAGT
Source organism: Mustela nigripes (assembly GCF_022355385.1). Classification (NCBI taxonomy): domain Eukaryota; kingdom Metazoa; phylum Chordata; class Mammalia; order Carnivora; family Mustelidae; genus Mustela; species Mustela nigripes. The sequence continues at coordinate 16,494,986 of NC_081571.1, forward strand.
TGTACTTTTCCTTTTCTGATCATTATCCTTTTTTTCTTGCCTTACTACACAAGCTAGGATCTTTAGTACATTGTAGACTATGTGAAGAGAGTGGGCATCCTTTAATTTTTCAGGATATTAGGGGGAAAATATTCATTATTGGAAGATTAAGTGCATTCATCAATACTGTGTTAGTCAAAGGTTTTTCTAAAAACCATTTCTCTGGTTGAAGAAATTCCTTTTATTCCTATTTTCTAAAGAGTTTTTATCATGAGTGGGTAGATTTTGTTAATTTTTTTGTGTTGAATGATACTCTCATCTGGTTTTTCTTCTTTGTTTTATTAGTATGGTAATAATTATTTTTTAAAACAACTTTCATAAGCTATAATTTACTTACCATAAAATGAATCTATTTTTTGCATAAAAGTCAATGACATTATTTTTCCATGGTCATTCTCAGCATAACCATAATGTACTTTTATTACATTTCTATCACCCCCCAAAAGAAAGCTCAAGTGCACTTATATATTCACACCTCCAGCCTCCAGCAATCCCTAATTTATTCTTTCTATATTTACCTTTTCTGAATATTTCATAAAAAGAGAGTCATACAGCATGTCATCTTTTATATGTTTGACTTTTGCCATTTATCTTATGAGGTTTACTCATGCTCTTTTTTATTGCCAAATACTCATCCATTGTGTTTTCTTTACATCTGATTATCGCTTTACCAGTTCATGGACATTTGAATTATTGTTGCCATTTTAGTTTTATTAATAATACTCTTTTATATAATTGTGTACAAGTCTATGTGGACAGCTATTTCTGTAGATATGTAGGAGTGGAATGCTAGGTCATATGGTAAATGTGTGTTCAACTTTTTAAGAACTGCCAAATTGTTTCCCAGAATGATTGTACCATGTACATTCCCAGTGGCAATGTTAAATTGATTTTTTAAGTGTTAAAACAACTTTACATTCTTAGGATAACTCTGCTGTATTTTCCATCTTATATATTGCTGGATCTGGCTTGCTTACAATATTTAAGGATTTCTATGGCTGTGTTCATGAGAGAATTTGGTCCATAATTTTATTTTCTTGTAACGTCCTTGTTGGGTTTTGCTACCGGGACTATCATAAAATAGGCTGAAGAGTGTCCCTTTCTCCTGTACTATGAATAAGTTTCATAGAATTCACCAATGAAAACATCTAGGTCTGTACTTTTATTTACTGGAAGGCTTTTTGATAATGAACTTTTTGATAAATATGGGCTATTTGGATTTTCATTTATCTTGTGTCAGTTTGGAAAGTTGTGTTTTGCAAAGGATTTGTCTGTTTTATCTAAGTAATCAAATTTGTTGACATAGTGTCATTCATAAACATTTCTGTAATTGCTTTTAATGTCTGTAGGGTTTGTAGTGATAATCCATTAGACGTTGACAATTTGCATTTTTTTCTTTCTCATTTATTTGAGTTAGTGGTTTATCAATTTTATCAATTCATTTCAAAGAAAAAATTTGGCTTTGATAATTTTTCTTTTGTTTTTTATTTCATTGAATTCTGTGCGGTATTTCTACTCTTCTACTTGTTCTGTTCTTCTTTAAATGCATAAAATGAAACTTTAGGTCAAGGAGAGCTTTTTCTTTTCTAACGATATATAATTCTCTTTAAGAACTGTTTTAGCTCATCTCACAACATACAGGATTTTGATCAGACACATTAGGTGTATTGTTTTTGGAGGCATTTCTAAAGTTTTTACTGTTATTGGTTTCTTTTCTTTCTTTTTTTTTTTTTAAAGATTTATTTATTTTAGAGAGAATGAGCATGCAAGCAGGGGGAGGGACAGAGAGAGAGGGAAAGAAGCAGATTCCCTGCTAATGGAGGATCACAATGGGGAGCTCAATCCCAGGAGCCTGAGATCATGACCTGAGCTGAAATCAAGAGTTGGACTTGAGGTGCCTGGGTGGCTCAGTGGGTTAAAGCCTCTGCCTTCAGCTCAGGTCATGATCCCTGGGTCCTGGGATCGAGTGCCCCATCAGGCTCTCTGCTCAGCCGGGAGTCTGCTTCCCCCTCACTCTCTGCCTGCCTCTCTGCCTACTTGTGATCTCTCTGTCAAATAAATAAATAAATTAATTAAAAGGAAAAAAAAGAGTTGGAGTTAACCGACTGAGCCACTCAGGAGCCCCTTATTGATTTCTATAAGTATTTTTACTTTTCTATTCTAGTCCTCTTTTTTTAAATTGGTACTGCATTTACAATTATATTAGATCTTTGATTTTGTCCTACAAGCCTCTGAGTTTCCATTTGTTTTCTCCCAATTTTTTCCCTCTCCTTTTTCTTTAGATTAGATAAATTGATTTATCCTTAATTTCACTGACTCTTTTTTATCTAATATGCGTTTAGCTTGTCTTGTGAACATTTTTCTTTAAGTATCATAGCTTTCTGTTCTAGATTTTGTATTTGGAGCTTTGTAGTTTGTACTTCTCTGTTATTATTTCCAATCTTTTCATTCATTATGAGATTTTTTTTTAAACTTCCATGAAGACATTTATAATAGTTGATTTAAAATCTTTATCTGCAAAAAATGAACAGATGGAACACTATATCAAAAACTAATGAAGTATTCTATGATGGCTAACATAACATAATAAAACAAATAAAATCTTTATCTGCTAATTCAGGATCTGGGTCATCTCTCTGTTGATTTCTATTGATTGTGTTTTATCTTATGAATTTTCCTGGTTATTTGTATGTTAAATAATTTTGGATTGTATCCTGAACACTGTGAATAATGCTGTGTAGAGATTCTCATTTTGTTACGCTCTTCTGAATTTTGTTGGAAAAATTTTAAGGTGTCTGTTTACTTGGATAAACTCAAACTGCAGAACTCAGTGGTTGGCAACAGTTGAAATTTCATGAATGCGAGTAGTTATTGGTTCAGCCAGACATTTATCCAGAATTTATTTAGAGGGCTTCTTTTCTCTAGTGCTTTTGTTTCAAGAATTGTTTCTGTTACGTTCAAACTGCTGGGATTGTCCCTAATAGAAGCCTGTTAATTCATGATGTAGATTAGGGCTTTCCCTAAATCAAAACTTGTAAGAAACAGGGAATTTTATATAATACCATTACTGTTTTATACCTATAAACTCCATTTCTGTTCTTTTACATGTCTGCCTTTGTTTGCTCTTCTGCACCTTCAGAAAGCTGTTTTTAAATAATTTGTCCAGAGTTTATAGTTCTGATCTGTGCTGTGCTAAGAACCAGGTCATTAAGAGCAGATTCTGCTTTATCCTAAATTAAAATAAAAGACAAAACTTAATGTCCCTACTAGTTCACCCAACGATTATAGAGTCTCTTATGTGTGCTTGACAACATAGACCCCTCCTCTCAGGGTTTTCACATGTACATAGGAGAAATAAATATAAACAAGTGTGAGAAATACAGTAATAGAAATACCTGCTTGGAAAGACAATAGTGGAGAAAGTGATTGATTCTCACTGGGCTAGGCAATATGGACACACTTGCAGAGAGTTTAAGGGATGAATTCTGAAGGAATATTATATCTTGCTTAGAGTTTGAAACGTTAATAGGTGTTTTTAGGCAAACAGGGAGGGAGGATGGATGTACTATGCTTTTAAGTTTCAATATATGGATGTTATAAAGAGGCGATGTAAAACATAGAGTGAAGTTCAGCTGGAAATTTTAACTTCTCTTGCCTTTCTTCCTTCCGTTATGTCTGACTTTAAGATTTCCTCCACTTAAATCATTGGGTGACTGCTCTGCTGATTTACTAAATTCAAATGTGACCTGACCAGTTTTCTCTGTGTTCTACAAATATTTAACATTAGCCCTTTAGCTGGGAAGAGTTGAGAGCTAGAACATAAAAAAAACCACTAGGTTTTTAGCCTGGTCCTGAAATTCTTTAGCATTTCAAATAGCTGAGGCAACAAATGGGCCTTGATCACAGTGGTAAGCTCCTGGTAGGAATTAATTATTGTTTAAGAATTGATCAGTGGGGACACCTGGGTGGATCAGTGGGTTAAAGCCTCTGCCTTTGGCTCAGGTCATGGTCCCAGGGTCCTGGGATTGAGCCCCACATCTGGCCCTCTGCTCAGCGGGAAGCCTGCTCTTCTCTGCCTGTTTCTCTGTGATCTCCGTCTGTCAAATAAATAAATAAAATCTTAAAAAAAAAAAAAAAGAATTGATCAATGAACAGTGTTAAGTCCCCCTATCAGCTAGTCTATTTTAAAGTATTTATTTGGGGGCGCCTGGGTGGCTCAGTGGGTTAAGCCGCTCCCTTCGGCTCAGGTCATGATCTCAGGGTCCTGGGATCGAGCCCCGCATCAGGCTCTCTGCTCTGTGGGGAGCCTGCTTCCTCCTCTCTGCCTACCTCTCTGCCTACTTGTGATCTCTGTCTGTCAAATAAATAAATAAAATCTTTAAAAAAAAATAAAGTAAAAAAAAAAAGTATTTATTTGTGTCAGGGATCTTTGCTCTATTTGTATAAGAATTTTAATAGATGCACATTAGAAGCCTATTAATTCATTTTACTTTTACTAATAGTTCCAGGCTCATCTTAATGTCTAGATTAACTGTCCAAGTTTGTAGTTGCTGAGTCCCTTAGAACATTGGCACTAAGAACCAAGAAAATCTTAACCATCCGTCTAGGGAAGGGGTTAGCTTCAAATAATTTTGAAACCTGGAGTCCCTTAATTGGGAGAAAAGGAGCTAAGATGAAATGAACAAATCAGCAAGTGTTAAATTTTTGATGTGGTTAACAGATATTGGAGAAAGGAATAGCATCCTTCAGTGGTTACCAGTTACTCTTAAGGTAAAGCTGAAAATTCTTCATATGACCTGTAAGCCCCTACATGATCTAATACCAGCAGAGCTCACTTGTCTCATCTCTTGCTACTCTTCCATTCATTTTTCCTTCCTCTTCCCCCTTGTTCTCTGCACTCCAGCCACACTGGTATTCTTTTATTATCTTTAATTAGAGGTTCTTATTATCCTAGGGCTTTGGTAAACCTTATTATCTCTGCCTCAGATTCTTTTCTTCATTTCTCTCTTATCTCCTCCTAGTTACTTTCTCCTCTCCCAAATTAATTTTTCAGATATTTCATGGCCTCTCCAAATAAGTTAAAATGCATTAATAATCTCACTGTGTTAGAATATAAGCATTATGGCACCAGGAGTTTTCATCTTAACTACTGTATTTTGAATACCTAACCTAGACCTTTGCATATGGTGTGTGCTTAGTAAATATTTGAATGAATAAATGAATGAATAAATCCAGAGATGAATGGATTATTCAGAATCCAATTTAGTTAATTTTCAGTGAGAAATAAATCTGCCAAAAATTAGTATGAAGAATTTATTCCTACCACTTCCTATTAAAGTGAGGAAGTAAATCTTCAGAAATAAATAACCAGTTGCTTTTAGAGATTTATGGTCTCATTGTTTGAGTATGATCCCTAGTTATAATGAGTAATGCCTCGCAAGCTGTAGTACTTGTTATATAGATGAAGCCCAGTGCATACACTAAATTGAACTATAATAAATAATGCTATGTCTGGCTTTTCACTCAGACTGTTACAAAGATAGTTATGTGTAAGAAGCATTGTAATTCTTTCAACACTCTACATTAGTTAGATTTTTAAAAAATTATGTTTTTCCTTAGGGGTTTGAGCAGCATTTTGATTATCGTCCTTCCAAAGACATATGCAGAAACCAGTAAAGGTTCATACAGTTAAAGCTATTAAAAATATGTTAGATGAAGTTTGATAGTTTATATGAAATACTTTGAAGGGGTACCTATATTAAATTAAAATGATTTTTACTGACTTTAATGAAAAGATGAGAAAAGTTAGCCTTTAATAGGAAAGATTTATTTCAGATGAAAGAAAAAACGTTTTGAGGACTAAGAGTGAGACAGACGTAGAAATATTCTAGGAAGTGAGGATGTTGACAGTTTATCCTTGAAGACCTTTTAAAAAGAAAATTAGAAAATATTAGTTGCAAAAATATTTCATTGAATAAAGACAACTAGTTTGGACAAGATCTCCTACTTATTTCCAGTTGTGATTATGTGATTGTCTAGTTTCATTTATTTTACTTATTTTCAATGGGCCACATAGAATTATTGCAATGCTCAATCACTTTTTTTCTTTTTTTGTGTGCCTGAGAGTGTGATTCATACCTGCATGAATGAATGTTGTGCTTTGTCTCTCTCTCTTTCCTTACAATGCCTGGCATAAAGGGCTTACATTTTAAGAATGAGATTTAATTTTTATTTTTAGGTTTTTTTTTTTAAGATTTACTTTTTAAGTAAGACTTGCTTTTATTTGGAATTTGAGATAAAATACCGCATTTTATCTGAAGTCTTTAAAACTTTCACATGATTTTGGGGTGCATGGGTGGCTCAGTCTGACTCTTGGTTTTGGGTCAGGTCATGATCTCATGGGTTGTGGGATTGAGCCCTGTGTCTGGCTCCCTGCTCAGCAGGGAGTTTGCTTGAAAGATTCTCTCCCTCTGCCTGTATGTCCCCTATGCTTCCTCAAGTATGTACATCTTTGAAAAAAGGAGAAGAACTTCCACGTGATTTTTATTCTCCTTAGAGAGTCATAAGTAGCAGAGGGACACTTATGACTTTGAGACTCATTTCTCAAAGAAGACCCTCTGCTAGAAGATATTAATAGTTAGGAATAGATTGGGGTTAGAAACCAGTGAAATCACAATTTAATTAAAAATATTTTCTGATTTAAAAAATATGTTCCCTTAATGAAAAATTCAGTTTATCAGAAGTAATAGTCATCCATTAATAGTGTCATCAAAACTCTATATTTATAACTTGATATAAGTTCCTTCTGAGTTTTTGTTTGTTCATTTGTTTGTTTTGGCTTTGGTAGGCACTAGGCAAAGTAAATACCTCATCCATGTTGGTTTGTATTTGTGATGTTGAAACCATGTTGTTATGGGTGGAATTTACTGCCATCTCCCCAACAACGGTAACAAAAAGGTATGTTGGAGTCTTAACCTCCAGTAATATAGAATATGACCTTGAAGTTGGGTCTTTACAGTTAAAATGTAGTCATTAGGGAGGGTCCTAATCCTGTATGACTGTTATCCCTATAAAAGAGGAAATCTGGACACAGACATACATAGAGAGAAGCTGATGTGAACGGACACAGGGAAGATGATACGAAGATGGTCATCTATATGCCAAGGAGGGTGGCATGGAACGGATCCCCTCTCATACACCCCTCCCAAGGAAACAACCCTGTTGACACCTTGGTTCAGACTTTCAGACTGTGAGAAAATAAATTTGTTGGTTAAGCCACCTAGTTTGTAGTATGTTGTTAGTACAACCTTAGCAAACTAATACATACATATAAAATTGCTGTAAGGCAATTTTATAATTACCTTATATCTTGATTTTTGAAGTTTTCTTATATTTGTTTCTTTGCTTATGTTGGGTATAATCCAACTAAATTATACATTACTTGAGATCTGGTTAATATTTCTCTATCTTTCCTTTCCCTATAGCATTTTGTATAAGAAGTAAAAGATGTTTGTGTGATACAAACAGGCATGCTTTTAATTAAAAGAAATTATGTAGAAGCAGCACTTTGTCCAATATGGAATTGGGGAGAAAGTATTTAATTTTAGGTTTTTTTTTTTTTTTTTTTTTTAGCTGAGTGAACTTGGTTATTTTATGATCTTGGAATTTGATATATATATATGTATAATATTTATATAATATATATTTTTATATATAAAAGATTTGTGTGTTTGGATTATGTAATTAAAATTTTTTATATTAAAATTAACATAACCATATTATAAGATAATTAGTATAAGAAGAAAACAAGATTACTTATTGTTCCACCACTGAAACACTATAACTACTATTATTTTTATTATTTTTCTTTTAGATTTTCACCTATACAGAGAACTGGTCTATTTGTTTAATCATAGTCATGTGTATTTTTGTATATAAATTTAAGATTTTTAGCTAATATGTTACAAAAATTTACTTCTTACATAGCTTTGTCAACTAATTTAGAATGGATGTATTATATCCTATTTGTGTATAAAATGCATTTTTGTAACTTTCCTATTTTTGGATATTTAGGTTGTTTCCAGTTGTTGACCATGACAGTTATGCTATAGAGAACACTTTTGTGCATAAATATGTTTCCACCATTAGGATTATTTAGAGTAATGAAATGTCTTTCAAGGCTCTTCATACTGTGTTTTACAAAAGAGTTGTACAGTTTTCAAAGGAATTATTTCTTACATATTCTTTTTTTTTTTTTTTTGAAGATTTTATTTATTTATTTGCCAGAGAGAGAGAGAGAGATAGAGTGCACAGGCAGGCAGAGTGGCAGCAGAGGCAGAGGGAGAAGCAGGCTCCTCGCTGAGCAAGGAGCCTGATGTGGGACTCGATCCCAGGATGCTGGGATCATGACCTGAGCCGAAGGCAGCTGCTTAACCAACTGAGCCGCCCAGGCGTCCCTTTCTTACATATTCTAATTTGGAACCCAATTTGCAGTACTTATTGTTACTTGTTTTGATGTGCATAATTTTAATGGTGGTGGTTCAGCTGCAGCTTACCCATCTTTTTGTTAGTAATTTTTTTAGTCCCATGATTTTAGAAAAACCCTCCTTTTACCATTAAAAAAGTGTGAAAAAGACATATTATATATAACATACATATTAACATGTATGTAAAATTTGCACTACTTAAAGTTTTGACCATCAGATATTTCATTGATTAGTTGTTATAGGAAGGGACCTTGTGCAACAGGGAAATCAACTGAAACTGTAAGGTAGGAATTTAGACTCTTGGCAGATAGCTGAAAGTTCAAATCACTATATTTATTTCTGGTGCATTTGAGATGGTTTTGGGTAGTATGGACAAATGATAATGTTTATATTTGATAGTTGATAATGTAATGCTTACAAAAATAATTATTATACACTGAAACAGAAGTTCAGTCAGTGGCTAGAGATGAATGCATACATCCAGAGATGAGGACTTTCGTGAGTTGTTAGGTGTTGGGGACCTCAGCTGTAGGTTTTCTCTGCCCCTGACCTTCTGGCAGTGAAACCAGAGTTAGCTCAGGAAACCAACAGAGAATCCCGTTTTTGAAACCAGATAAACTCAGTGAGCATTAGGGTTTAAAAGTTTATTCCCCAGAATATCTGAATTAGAGCACAAAGCAGAAAGACTATTTCTCAGTCCTACCTGCTACTGGAAGTTAGCAGGCCCTGAGTCCTTAATACTCTGCTAGGCTTGAGGCTGAGACTTTATTACTTGAGGCTCTTGGGGTTTGGAAAAGCAGGGATTCAACCTTAGATAAGTCACTTGCCCAAGATCGTATTTTCCATTTGAGTTGGTGTTAGAATGGTGATCTACATCTTAATGCTCTCTTCTTTTCTAATCTAGTGCTTTTGGCTGTATTACATCATCTTGAATGTTAAGATTAAGTGTAACCTCCTAGTTACTTCACAAAGTATGATTATTGCTATAAAATCTAAAAGATAACCACAACGTGGAGAAACATTTTTGAATAAATGAATCTTGATATTATACAAATATGCAGTTGCGTTAAATAAAAAATTTGGTATGGTTTTATTATTTATTTTACTTTAATTTTCATCCCATGGGAATTAGCTTACCCCATTTTATTGAATTTCTAGCAATGTTAGGGTTAAGTGTTGAATGGATGCTGATAACCTGAAATGGTAGTCAGAAGAGTTGGGCCTCTTAAAGTTGTATATCTGTATAATCTTGACCATGATGGAATTTATATTCTAGTGAAGATCAGCTTGGTTTTCGAAGTGATCTGTGGCAGACTTAACTTTTACAGTTGCTCTTTTGAGTTGTTACAGTAATAGTTACTGAAATAGGAGTGAGAACTTAACAGTTGTCCTTAATTTTATAAATGAGGAAACATACCCAGAGGTTATCAGAATAGAATGATAGGGGCACACTGGAAAATCATGCTTTTAGATTTGTATATTTAACAGATTTGGTTTTAAAAAAGTTTACTCTTAAGTGTTTATAAGAATGTGTGTGTGTGTTTTCTGATTATAATAGCATATATGCTCATTGAAGATCGTTTTGAAAGTTTATGTGAAGGAAGAAATTAAAAATTAACAGTAATCTCTTCACTCTATATTAATCACTGTAAATACTTCAGTATATTTGTTAATACCATCATATAGTTACTATTCAAAATGCTGTGGAATCGAGACTGCAAATAAGGAAACATGTATATTCTGCTGGTCCATTACCTTAGTTGTTGGCCTTGGTTGTAGGGTTTATTACCATTTTTTAAAATTAAAGATTTTGTTTATTTGACAGAGATCACAAGTAGGCAGAGAGGCTGGCAGAGGCAGAGAGAGGGGGGAAGCAGGCTCTCTGCTGAGCAGAGAACCCGATGTGGGGCTCCATCCCAGGACCCTAGGATCATGACCTGAGCCGAAGGCAGAGGCTTTAACCCACTGAGCCACCCAGGCGCCCCCCATTTTTTTTTAAATCATGAAAGATCCCTTTTCTTACCCTTTCTTCTTTCCACATTTCTACTAAATTATTTTTAATAAATAAATATTACTTTGATTTATAAGGGGATAGTTTAACAATAATTCATTTATCTACACTCAGTGAAGAACAAAGGAAGATGATGTTTAGGTTAGCTAATATACTTTTAATTCTGGGGTACCTAGTATATTATACTTTTTGTAGTATTAAAAATGGATTGAGCATTGCCCATTTGACTCTATAAAGTCCTAGGGTCTCCATGAAGGGAACAGTTGGAGCAGATGCACTGTAGTAAAACCCTTTAAGGTTTAAAATGCTGATACCCTGATTCCATTGCACGTTGGTATGAACTCTTTCTTCCTTATTATTATTCCCCAAATGGTAATTATTTTGCTTTCTAGACCAGTAAACTATATCAAAAACTTGCACGTGAACATAGTTATTTTACTGTGAATAATTTGAGTTGCAGACATGATATCACTCAAAGTTACCATATTCTTTTGCCTAATATCCGTTTTATGAGAAACTGAAAGTAAATATATTCTTTGTATTTTTACCAATCTTATCCTAATCAAATATTACTGAAGCTGTTGTCAAAAAATGTGTTTGCATTTTAAGGTTCTCACTTTGAGGCAGAGTATTATGAAGCTGTTTTTCAAAGTTGCATTCATTGTTGTAATTTTTGGCAACATATCTATCAGTTTCTACTGTCTGAAGCTTGTATGTGGTACTACCAGTGGTAAATACCAACAAAAGGATTTTCTGGTATCTTACAGGTTTTATATTTACTTGTTTGGTGCAGCTCCAGCTGACCTTATTATTATAATGAAACCAATGAGATACATAATAGCTTTTTCAGAGTGTTGTTTGGCTTACTTTCACTTCTTTTATGTAGACACACCTCCAGTTTCATCCTTATCAGATATTTTTCAGTATAGACTTGATAAAATCATGTAACTAAAAACAGCATGTCTCTTACCTTACTGTAGTATTAGAGAAATATTGTAAATGCTTATTCTGATAAAAACCAAATAAAACTGAGGTAAAATTTAGTCCTGCATTTATTCTTTAATAGTTTCTTTGTAAGAATAATACTAAAAGTTTTTTTTGATTAATATATTTATTTAATCTATTGTTTGTGTCCTCACTGACTCAGGGATGACAAAGCTATATAAAAAGGGGGCATAGAAATTAAGTTAATGATTTTAGCAATTTTAATTGATACTTGAATAATAAAATAACATTTTAATTAATACTTTTGATACCTTTATTATTATCATTTTTTATTATTAGTTTTGGTTAAGCACAACTTTTTAGAATGTGATTTCAGATTTGAGAATTAAAATACATTTAGTAATTAAAATGAGTTGTATTCACTTTGACAGAAATGCTATTCTACTGTTAACACTAGATACCTTGAGGTTATTTCTAAGCCAGGTTCTTCTTGTAGTTCTGCATGGCATTCTTCCTTGGGCATTGCTCAGCATACAAACCTCTGTGAACAAGTTTTCTCGCCTGTCAACTCGGTATGGTGCAGTGATTCTGTATGATACATGGTCACCAGATTGCATACTTCTTTGCCAGGCACTGTGATGGGAAATAGCAAGTAAATACTTGGCTTTTGGGTACCTGGGTGGCTCTGTTGGTTAAGTGGGTTCTGGGATCATGCCCCCCTTCGGGCTGCTTCTCCTTCTCCCTCTGCTGCTCCCCCTGGTGTTTTTTTTTTCTCTCTCTCTCTCTCAAAAAAAGAAATAAAAAAAATCTTAAAACAAACAAACAAAAAACCCCCAAACAAAACCCACTTAGGTCACATTAATCTAGTTATAGACAGAAATTGAAAAATAACAATTATACATAGATAAATGCTTTCATAAAGATAAGCACAAGGTATACTGCTTAGGAAATGGCACTGAATTGGGGGATGGGTTAGAAAATGTTTTCTTTAAGAAATAACTCCTGAGTGGAATCTTGTTACCCGGATCTAGGGGATTAAAAAGGGCATTTCAGGCATGTGCAGAAGCTTAGGGATGTGAGAAAACATAACCTTTTCTTTTTTTGTCCTGTTTCTCCGTCATGGGATCTTTTCCCATAAAAACCTTTCTTTGTATTCTCACCCTTTCCCTCCAGTTCTTTTACGTCCTTACCTGAAATCTATTAAGTGCTTTTTCTTATTCCAAGTTCTGGTGTGCCTCAAGATCAGCAGAGAATCTGGCGTTCTCCAGATATTTTGCTTCTAGATCACTTTTTAAAAGTTACCCTTTTCTAGCAATCTCTTTGTACTTTGCAATCTGTGCTTTACCTGCCATATCATCCTTGTTCCATTATCTATTAACCTGTAGAATATTCCTGAAGGACTTTTGTCACCATTTTCCTTTGTGGCCTGTCTTCTAGGAGTCATGGATAATTTCACCTCATAGGTAAAGGTTTCCTGCAGAGTATGCCTCTCAGTTCATTCCTGTTCTGACAACTTACATTTTCATACCACTCTAGCAACTGGCCAGCCAGACATCAAACTTCAGAATCACCAGAGCTGTTGTTTTAAAAATCTTAAATGCTATAATTATTTATTCTGATATCAATATATCTTTTATGTTTTCATTTCCAATAACCTGACTTTTGCCCTGATATCTGGTTTCTTAAATCTCTTTCCTTCATTCTTCTTTCTGCCAAATTCAGATGCAATTGAATATTGTTACAGATATGCACATACGCGAGAGTCTTTAGCTTATTTGACCTTGCCACTCTTATTTTTTGATAATCCCATAAAAATACATACATGTGTGTTCTGTATGTTAGTTGTAAGTTAGCTTGGCAATGCGGGGGAGAAAAATCCCATAATTATCTTGATTGGTTTATTAGAAACTCATGTTTTTAAATACTCTGGCTTCTTGGTGTCTCCCAATAATTTTTTAATGGTTCTAGTTTTAGTATATATGCTGTCAGTCTTTTTCCAGTGCATATGAAGACTGGTGATCAGGTGTGCTGCAATAAGGTGAATTCACATATTGTGCATTTGGTAATTATCTGCTGTTTCTCATCCAGTCCCCATTCTCAATAATAAAATAATACTTGTGAGTCACTCTCCAACTTGTGATCTAGAATAATACCAATATTGTTGAAGCCCCATGTATCTTACTTCCCAATCCTATCTTCCTCAGAATAACTCATTTTGATTATTACATTTATACTTACCATTCTCTTCCCTTTCATATGGTTTTAAAAACATGTATATGTATATATGAGTACATCAGCTGTTTGTTGCTTAGCTATGATTTTTAAAAAATAAGCTTTATAAAATGGAAGCCTATATGTGATTTTCTGAAAAAAGTTTTTTTTGTTCTTTTGTTTTTTGTTTTTTTTTAGATTCAACATCATGGGTTTGAATTCATTCATTTGACTATCTTAAACCTCTGCACAATGCTATGAGATAGATACTATTTTTATCCAGACCTTACGGATGCGGAAGCTGAGCACAGATGTATATTTAAGTGACTGGCGTGAGGTTATGCCTGCAGTTAGTTTCACTGTCTAGATTTTAACCCAGGAAGTGTATCTCAATGTTCAGACTCTTACCCATTACATGGTCTTTACATTCACTGCTAATCAGAGATATATTTATCTTCTTTTTGTCTCTCTCTCTGTATTTACTGTATTTAAAATACCAACAGATACCTACAGGAAATTAAGAGTCAGATGGACAGTACATTTCTTTATTAATTAATTAGTTAATTAATTAATTTATTTAACAGACAGAGATCACAAGTAGGTGGAGAGGCAGGTAGAGAGAGAGGGGGAAGCAGGCTCCCTGCTCAGCAGAGAGCCCCATGCGGGGCTTGATCCCAGGACCCTGGGACCATGACCTGAGCGGAAGGCAGAGGCTTAACCCACTGAGCCACCCAGGCGCCCCTGGACAGTACATTTCTTTATCAGCAATATCAGATTCCCTAAGATAGTACACTGATAAAATGACTAAGGGGAAGTAGCTTTGAATGTACCAATGTCTTATCCATACATATTAACATTTTAGAATAAGATAGAGATAAAGACAATTTCAGGCATACAGGGATCAGAAACTGTCCTGACTGTTGATTATTGCTGAAAGAATTACTAATGATGTACTCTAGCAAGAACAGCAGTAACCTGATATAAAATAGTGGGATACAGGATGTAATGATGCACAAAGAAAACTGTAAAACATATTATTAAATCTAAATAGAATTGAAAAAGTTACATAGGAGTTGGAAGAGAAAGAAGTATAGAAAAAAACAAAATAGTAAGCTATATTTCTTGTCCTTTTTGGGGGGAAGGATAGATAGACTTGCTAATGTCAGATTCGGCTAGGAAAAAATAACTAATGATAATCTACATTTCACTAAGCATTTAGCATATAGTAGATATTTTGTAAAAATTTTACATGGATTATAAGATATACATATATCTTGAATATGAGTACATACTTGTGAAGGTGTGTAAGTCAGTCCTTCCTGCCTTTGTTTTCCTCTCTTTTAGACAACCAGTGTTTTAATTGTGCATTCCATTATCAAACTGTTACTCTGAGGAGGATATCTCTCTGCCCATTGTTAGACGTTAGGAGCTGTAATGTGTGTTTTCCTTGGTCTGAAGAAATGACCATCAGCTCTTCAAGCTGGTGCAATATCATCTGTTCTGGTTCTTTTATAGTACTCAGAGCATTTGCATTTATCCCTGGGTAAGCAAAGCCCAGTCCAGAGGCAGTGTCTATTCCTGTTAAGACCTCCCTTTGTAGCCTCCAGTACTACTAGCATCAGTCTGATCTGCCACCAGTTAGGGCCTTCCCACTAGGGAATCTGCCACATAGTCATCTGTAGTCTCTGTCTCATTGACTGGCAGAACAGTTTTTATTGTCATTTATTGTCATTGTACCCTTCAGAGAGTACAAGAGTAACATGTTTAGATTTAGACCAACTCTGCATTGCTATAGTGCCCCCATGTCTACTCATTTCATGGGTCCAGATGGCCAACTTAAGTGAGTACACAGTGATATCTGCTTATTGATTCCATTCATCTTCTAAATCTGAAAGAGTTCTTCTGATGGCCTTCAACGTGTCCTACGCTAATGCATTTCTGATATTCTGATAATGACTTCCATAGGGCCATGCCCAATGTGAACATCCCTTGTATAGGCCAAGTTTCCATTGCCCTCATGCCTAAGCATAGGGGCAGGCCACTGGCCATTGCCTATGAGTCAGTAAATACCCAAACATAGTGGCTTTTCTCAATGTTCAATTCTTCCATCACTACTAGGAAAAATGCAGTTCGGCATACCAAGCTGATCTGTTTTTACCTTTTCTTCACTCAGAGTGATAATCTTCCAAACAGGATGTTGTCCATTCACTTTGGAACTGCTAATACAAATCAAGGAGGTCTTTGTTGGTTAGTCAAGAACTGCTTATATAGCATTGTCCAAGTAGCAATAAAATCCAGTTCCTTCTCACACATTTGCAGAGTCAGCCCTAGGGGAAAAGAAACTCCCTGCTCCTGAGAACCCCCTCTTTGCATTTCCCGGGCAGCATGATCCTGTATAAACCATATTCATTTTATTTTGTTACTGTTCTGTATACTGCCATCCCCATTAGTGTGTTTCTCTGACATCATCCTCGCTGTTACGGCTATTTCAGGTTCCAAGATCATTTTATGTCCTTCAATCATAGGGGTGACTTCAGTAAGTAATGTCCAATAGCAAGGTACTGCATGCCCCTCAAATGGAAATTCTTTAGTCCAGCGTTCTAGTAGTCATTGCTGGGAGGCACTCATAGGCTCTTGCCCTAAGCCCTTGTCTGTGCTCCACATGGGGCTATTACACAGAGAATTTGCTGCTACCAGCACTCCAGCTTCTATTCCACGATGTGTGGACTCAGGCAATCTTATTGGTTCCTATTTAGCATGTCCAATTAATATTGCTTGGAGGGCAAGATTTACATGCCTTGTGGTTTTTCAAGGGAAGTGTTTCCTAGTCAGATATAATGTCTATCTCCATAATACAGTTCGAAAAAAAAGATGCAACCACTTCACATAAAGCCTGTTCAGACATACCAGCTCTGCTACAGACCCTTATCTTAATTCCATCAACTCTTATATTCCTAATGTAGCTTCTGTTAGGACTTTATCCATAGGTTTTAGTTTTTGTAATGTTAGATAAGGAAAGGTGTTCCCCAGCCAGATATAATATCCATTCCTATTAAACGTTCAGGTAAAGTTGATACAACTTTTTTACCTCATAACTGCTTAAACATTTCAACTTTCATATCATGTTATATCATGTCATCCATTACATTTTTATGTTCTCTTAATCTAATTTTAGCCCAGGTCAGGGCATTATCTGTTGGTTTTAGTATCACCATTTATAGGATTTCTGTATAAAGGAGTTCTGGAAACTTCTTTTTTTTACCCTCTTATCATTTTATCCACTCTAGTGTGAAAGTCTTTGGGTTCCCAGCAAGGGATTGATCCAAGGGACCCTGCCGTTTTGTCAATCTTTATTTTGATTCATCTGCCTAACAACTGTCCCAGGGTATTGCAGATAAAGTTTCTCATTGTAATCTCTGCCTTCTGACTTTTAAAATTTTTTCAAAATGTGGTAAATTGGGGTGGATTTGTTTGGGTCTCTATAATGTTGGCAGACTGACAGAGGATGTGTTTGGCCCACCCAGCTTTTGGTAGTGCTGTATTAAAACCTGTTTTTTTTTTTTTTTTTTAAGATTTTATTACTCATTAGGGAAATAGAGACCACAAGTAGGCAGAGCAGCAGGCAGAGGAAGAGGGAGACGCAGGCTCTCCGCTGAACAGGGAGCCCGATGTGGGGTTCAATCCCAGGACTCTGGGATCACGACCTGAGCTGGAGGCAGCTGCCCAACCAACTGAGCCACCCAGGTGCCCCTTAAAACCTGTATTTTAACCTCATCACTGTCCATTTTATTTATCCCACATTTTAATAACCATCTAAAGATTTCCACCCTCTTAGTTTGAATCCTCTGACTCTTCCCTTTAGGATGATTCTTTGTTTTATCTCTATCAGTACTTGCTTTATTCATCTTATTTCTTAATACCTGCTTAAAATTTCCAGCTTGTTGGGAGAAGTCCCTTGACTCTCCCTTTAGCCTCTTCCCATTCTCTAATTAACCTAATGTTTTTATTAGCATCTGTAAAACCCATAAGGGAAAGCTGAGTCACCAAATTTAATAAAGCTTCTAGAACTATTTTTCATTTTTGCAGTAATCATGTTGTATGAGGTGGCCATGTGAAAGAGTCCCCCTTACCTGCATTTTCACAACCTGGGTAATGGGTATATTCAGTGATGAGTGTCCTGGTCATCATAAAGCTAGTCTAGTATAGTTTGTATGTCAAGCATATTGGCTGCTTCATCTGGGGTGTTCCACTTAGCATTTATGGGGAGTGGCAGGCTATCTTTCTGAGGGTAAACAGACTTTATAGTGGCTTTTATCTAGTCTTCATGCTAGCTGTTCCCTCAAGAATAACTTCCTGTGGGTATGTCTGGATTACCGATAGCCATTGGTGATTCTTCCGTGGTGAGCTATGGATCCAATATCAGCCTACATACGCTCTTCCAACTCTGCATCATTCAAGACCAGATACTCCTAAATTAGTCATTTTCATAATTTTATTAAATGTTCTTCAGGACGCTAATGATACCAGCTTACAAAATGAAACAAGTTCACACTATTTCCATTACTTTCCTGGTTTTGTCCTCCCTCCATGTGGACTACCTTCTTCATGACCAAAGTTCTTAGAAGTACTCTCTATTGTTTCTGCATAATTTTTCCTTTGAGGAGTGAATTTGAGGCTAGTGACTTAAGCCCAGACTGACTGAAATTTGAGTTTGGTCTCATCAAGGTCTGACTCAACACTTTTTACTAATGTTATTTTAGCTATTACAGATAACAGTAACCAAGAGATTGTATATTTTGTCTTTTTCTTATTAGTTTGCATTTCTTTATGTATCCAGGGAACCAGTTCTCAGGGAGTTGGATTCACCTGTATATTCCTTTGTTAACTTTTCCCTTTAGCAACTGAGCACAGCATAACTGCTGCTCGATACAGTGGGTGACATATGGCCACCTAGTAATCAAAGGTTCTTTTTCCCTCCACCTCCCCTTTCATCCTTTCCTGAACCACAGGTTTCTGTGAGCCAAGCCCATTCTAGTACGTTTCATTTCTCTGCCACCAATTATAATTCTGACACCGATTCAGATTCTGATTCAATTTCGGATGTATGTTTTTCCATATACCACAAAGCAGTTGACTCAGTTTGGACATTGTCTACTTGGAGATAGTGTCAGATCCCACAGATTAAGGGCTCAGTCTCACAAGACTGCTTTCTCCCCAACCCCAGAAGCCAATTTTAAGTCCAGGTTGACACCTTTGCTTCTCAACAACTGGCTATAGATTGGAGGCTCCAACAACCCCTTTCTTGGGTTCAATTAATTTGCTAGAGTGGCTCACAGAACTCAAAACAGTTTACCTGCTAGATTACCAGTTTATTACAAAAGGACATAACTTAGGAATGACCAAATGGAAGAGATATACAGGGCAAAATATGGGGAAAAAGGCATGGAGCTTGTGTGGTCTCTAAGTATGCCATTTTCCCTGAATCTCTGAGTGTTCACCAACCTGGAAATTCCATGAACCCCAGCCTTTTGGGGTTTTATGGAGGCTTTATTACATAGGCATGATTGATGAAGTCTTTGGCCGTTAGTAGTGATTGAACTCCGTCTCTAACCCTTCTTATTTCCTCAGACCTGTACTTGGGAATGGATGGGAGATGTAGACTGAAAGTTCTAACCCTTTAGTCCCAAGGTTGGTTCCCTGGCAACCAGTCCTCAATATTAGGTTACCTAGAGGCTTCCTCAGTCATTTCATTAAAATGACAAAAGATACCTTTATTTCTCTCTTCTGTTAGGAAATTTTAAGGGCTTGAGAAGCCTATGCCAAAAATGGGAACAAAGTACAAATAAATATATATATATTGTTTATACATATATATCTATTATTATAAATCACATTATCACTTCAGGTCAGCTCTCAGAATAGAAACTGTAGTTTCTACAAGGTCAGAGACAGACACATTCAAGGTCAGAGACAGACACATAAATTCAAGAGTTAGACACATAAATTCAACACAGACACATAAATTCAGGAGACAGACACATAAATAATTGGAGATTTTAACACTTCCCTCTCCATCCAAGGAAGATTACATTCATGAAATTTAGCAAGGGTATTGAGTACCTTAAAATATAATCAAGAATGGATCCTATTTATATCAGACTCTAAACCCTCACGTTAGTAGACTGTAGCTTCTTTTTTTTTTTTAAGATTTTATTTATTTATTTGACAGACAGAGATCCCAAGTAGGCAGAGAGGCAGGCAGAGACAGAGGAGGAAGCAGGCTCCCTGCTGAGCAGAGAGCCTGGGATCTAAGTAGACCCAGGACCCTGGGATCATGACTGAGCCGAAGGCAGAGGCTTTAACCCACCCAGGCGCCCCCCGTATCTTCTTTTTAAGTGCACATTAAACAATAATGAACATTGAACATGTTAAAAGCCAACAAAAACAAATCTCAATGAATTCCAAAGAAGGGAAATAATAAAAACAGCATTCTCTGATCACAATGCAAAATGTTGAGAATGAACATACTCATTCCAAAAACAGCAAGGAGTAAAATGATTCACAGAAAACCCTGGATAAGTACCATCAGATGACAGAACTAAAATAATTTAGTAATGAGTTTGATGTCCTTTATTCAAAGGAAACAATCCATGAATTGGGTGAGTAAAGAACCTCACAAGCAGGGGAACACACTTCCTGAGGAGTTTTGTTTAAGAAGGATTTTTATAAAGGATTAATACTTGCATTTTGGAAATGGCATTATTGCTTGAGTTGCATGTCTGAGCTTATTTTGAAAAATTAAGGAGCAAGGAAATGAGCATAGAGCATAGAATTGGCTTGGCATTTGGGGATGGGATGACTGGATATATTGTATTTCCAGTCAAGAGTAGCATTTACAGGAATAACAAAAGTTCAGTTTGCTGAAGTAGTGTTCTGGGCAGAGATGCCTAGAAATTTCTTTTTTATTTTTTAAATATTTATTTGAGAGAGAGGGAGATAATTCATAAGGGGGGCAGAGGGAGAGGGAAGAGCAGACTCCCTGCTTCTCAATCCCAGGACCCTGAGATCATGACCTGAGCTGAAGGCAGATGTTCAACCAACTAAGCCATCGAGGTATCCCTAGAAATTTATTTCATCTTGGGCCTAGGAATTTATTTCAACAACAGAAAACACAGATGATAGAGAAAACTTGATATATTAGTAATCAAAGTAAGTGACAGTACTGTGTGTGTGTGTGTGTGTGTGTGTGTGTGTGTATAACTACATGATTGAAATTATATATGGGGAAGAAAATAAAATTCTGTGTATGCTTTTTTACAAGAGATTATAAGTGGTAAAAGGACAGCAAATGAACCAGGTAATTAGCAATCCTCATTCTCCCTCTTCCTACCTCCCCCAAATACCAATTTATTAAAAATACACATATATGACTTTAAGATAAAAAGGATTAAGACAGTCATCAACTGATTACATTTTCGTTTATTCATGTGGAAAGAATGTAAGTAATTTTAATTCCTCCAAGTATGTGATTGTATGTTCCCTTATACTATGAAATTTTCATCCATGTACATTTTATTCCTTAACTTGAATTTTGGTCTAACTTAGAGTTAGTTAGGCTGCTTTATCTTCTAATCAAGAGCTAAAGGCTGTGTTCCTATCTTCTGTGAATTGCAGGATGTTTGGAATGTTTGCTGTGATGAGAAAGGAAATTAAAGGAAAAAAACAACAATGGGCAGTTAGACCGGTGGTGTATGTCACTACCACTGACAAGCTTTGTCATTTCCTCTTGAGAAGTTACTCGTTTCATTAATGCTCTTTAAGGCCCTCTTGTGCCTTTGGGAAGCAATTCTTGTAGGTTAGGGATATCTCCATATTTTGCCTCTATAGAAAATATCAGTGCACTATTTGATCTACACACTAGCTTATTTATTTCGGTAAGTCTACCATTGAATAAAATAGTCATGGTATTTCCAGTGGGTGCATATCATGATAAAGATCCTAGCTGATTAAAGATCCAAATAAAGAGAATTTAGAATATACAGTGTTTGCCTAGACCTTAGAAATTACTCATTTAAAAAGAGAGTAATAGAATAAAGTATGTGAATTTACAATGTTGAAGCAATGCAATTATGTACACGATAGAATCAAAATAGAGCTATTTAAAGAATCTTAAGAGAATTAAAAGTGATTCAGTGTTTTATCATGATGCTTATTGTCTATAATACTATAGTCTATATAGTATTATATGTCTATAATACTATAGTCTAATACTTATTGCCTATAATACTACAGTAGAATGCATAGTATTCTGCTAATGTTGATTACCATTTATGTGCCAGGCATTGTGCTAAGTGTTACAGGTGAAATGGTGAAATGTATTTTGGGGCAATTCTCCTTTTTTAAAAAAAAATTTATCAGGATTTGTTCTTGAGTGGCAATAATTCATTAAAAATTTTTTTTTTTTTAAATTAGGATTTGTTCTTAAGTATCTTTTCAAGGATTTTTATATAGGAAATAGTCTTGAAAGAGATATTTAGGGGATAGGGCAGACTTATTTTTTTTGACCATAATAATAAAGGTATCTCTGTCTAAGGCAAAAACGTGTCAGGCTTGCCACAGCCCCTTTAAAAGATTGGAGTTTCTATATGTGCACCATCACTTGGGCTTGCCTGTGCATCAGCCCTGTGGACTTTGGAGGACAGAGGGAACCAATGGAGGTGGGAAGCTTATATAAGCGGTTGTGCTTGAATAATAAAATCTTTTGTCTGTGACCTGGGAATCACCTATTTTGCCAGCATTTATAAAACCAGCTAATTGGTTACCTTGCAAGTAGGAGAAGGTCTCAGAACTTTCACGGTTCTGGACCCAGTAGAGACTGGGTTTTGATCTTACAAGATTTGTTTTCTAGTGGAGGGAATAGTCAAACAGTTACTTACTATATACTGTAATAATTGTCATGATGAAAAAGCACAGTTTGTATGAAATTACCTAGCAGGAGCACTTAACCCTGTTAACCTGGTTAGGGAGAGTAAGGAAAGCTTTCTGGAGGAAGTAACATGATAAGAACTGGAGGATAAGCATAAGCTACCCAGGGAAAAGACAGGGTTGGGAAAACGTTTATACTTCTTAAGATATATGTATAATTGCTTTAGGCTTTTCTTTGTTTTGTGTTTATGAGTTACCTTGCTATCATATGTTAAACTCCTGAAAGATGGGCCCCATTTCATATCCCCCACAGGTTTCATTCTGTACTGGATCCTCATGTAAAGGTATATTTCTTTATTTCTTGTAAGCTGCATTTAGTTGAGGGATTTTTGTTTTTGTTTTTTGTCTTAAAAAATATATGCAGTTTGACAATCCTTGTTTTTAAATTGGAGTATTTAATTTCTTTACATGTGATATAATGATTGATATGTTTGGATTTATACTTACCGTGTTTGTCGTGGCCTTTCAGTATGTTTTTCCTTACCTTTCTTGACTTCTTTTGGATTTAAATATTTTTCATAATTATTCAACACCCCTATTAACTTTTAGGAATATATTCTTTTGCTATTCTTTTAGTGGTTACCCTGGATATTATAGCATACATCTTTGATTAATTGAAGGGTAAAATAGATCCATTCTTTTTATTCCTCTCCCCCATTTAGTGCTGTTGTTTTCATTTATCTTAATATCTTATATCTTGGCATTGTCATTATTGATATACACAGTAAACAATTGTTTGGATTTACCTGTATAATTTTACTGACTTTTATTTCTTTCTGCATCTCTAAGCATCCATCTGGGATTATTTATTTTTTGCCTAAAAATACATTTTAGTATTTTCTTTATTGAAGGTCTCCTTGTTATAATCTGAAAGCTTAATTTTTTTTTAAATAGCTTTGAAATTTCTTTACTGTTATACATTCAGATAGTGTTCCTGCTTCATTTCTTCCCCCTGTCCTTCTGGAGGTCTACTTATACATATGATAGACCTATTCATTGTATTCTACATCCTTTCTTCCCCTCTGCTTTCACCCTTACTTTACTATTTGCGTATGTCTTTTAATACATGTTCTAGCTCACTAATTCTTTTTCCAGCTGTATGTAATCTGCTGTCAAACTTATTGAATTTCTGAATTCAGTTATTTTTCAGTACTCTTATGGTTTCCTGTTAGTTGCTGAAATCCTCAATCTTGTTTTTTTTTTTTTTTAAATTCCTGGAACGTATTAGTTATAATTTTATGCCTGATAACTCCATTATCTTTTCATCTGTGTGTTGAAGTGTACATATCTAGTCACCTAATACATCTTTTCTTTTACTTGGCTTTCATTCTCATCTTATATTTTAGTAGTGTGTCTGGCTGTTTTTTATTGAGGCTTGAATAAAGTACATCAAAAAGTTGTAGAGCTAATTTGAGACTTTGGGTGCTGTTATCTTCCTCCAGAGATGATGACTTTTTGTTCACACTGGCATCTAGGCCTGAGACCCTAGCAGTCTTAGATTGCTGAGATGATTTGAATTGATAATTGGTCTCTGTAAGGACTTGTCTGTTTCTTTTTTAACAGATATAAAATTCACATTATTTATAATTCATTTTAGCCATTTTAAAGGGTATGGATTCAGTACGATTCAAACATCAGTACAATATGGTGTTTAGTATATTTATAATGTTGTATAGCCATTAGGACTTTCTAGTTTCAGAATATTTCCATCACTCGAAAAAGAAACTCTTGTATCTCTGAATTCCTGATTTTCCCATCCTCTAGCAACTACTCATTTACATCAGAATCATACAATATGTAGTTTTTTTTTGTGACTGGCTTCTTTAATTTAGCATGTTTGGGTTATTTTCTTTTCCACCCTTACTCTAGGGAAATAGCTCTTCAAGGTTGCAAGCAAAAAGCTTGTGGTGTTTGAAAGGGTTCTTCTGTTGTAAGTCTTTAAACCAGTTTTTCCATGGATATGTCAGTATTTATATTCAGGTTCTCAGCCTTTCCACTGTTGCTTTTGTACTGGGCATTTGCCTTGAAGGGAAAAATACATTTAATTCTGGGCTGGGCTTATTTCTATGGACTTTCTTCCTCTATGGATCTGGCTTTGCAGTTCTTCTATCTTGGCAGCTATCTGATGTCTTCGAATATTGTTTTTATATTTTGTCTACCTTTTAAAATTCTGCTTGAGAGCACAATGAGATTGGGTTTTAGAAATTTTGGTGAAGGACTAAATTCCTTTATTCAATTAGTATTTATTGAATGGCAAATATATACTAGGTACTGGAGATAATAGCAAACATCAAAACAGGTAAGAGTCTCTGCTCCCATGGAGGTGGCAGTTTAGGGAGAGGCTGTAGGAAATAAACACACACGTAAAATACGTACATAGTATGCCAGATGGTGAGACTTTATGGAGAAAAATATTGTGGTTAAGGATAGATTTCTGGAATATTCGCTATCTTAAGTAAAGTAATTTAGGGAAGAATTCTTTAATGAGGTAACATCCAAAGAGAGACTTGAGGGGAGAGCCAGGTGGATACCAGGGAGAGACCACAACAGGCAGAGAGAACAGCAAGTAGGCACAAATGAATGGGGAGTGTCAAGATTGTGGCTGAAGTAGAGTGAAGTTGATGGATTAGATCTGAGAGGTGAAGGATGGGGCAGATTATGTAAAGTGCTGTTTAAGTTTGGGTTTTATTGGATTGGGAAGCCATTGCAATGCTTTGAGCAGAAGAGAGATATTATTTGTTTAGGATCACATCTGTTTAGGATTGCACTGATCCTGTTAAAACTTGTATTGAGAATAAGGCCTGGGTGATGAGGGTAGATGAGAGAAACCCATGAGGATATTCTTTCAGTAACCCAGACAAACGATAGATATTGTTTCAGATTATGGTGGTACCAATACAGTAGTAAAAATTGATTAGATTCTAGATGTCTTTTTTTTTTTAAAGATTTTATTTATTTATTTGATAGACAGAGATTACAAGTAGTCAGAGAGGCAGGCAGGGAGAGAGGAGGAAGCAGGCTCTTCGCTGAGCAGAGAGCCTGATGTGGGGCTCGATCCCAGGACCCTGAGACCATGACCTGAGTTGAAGGCAGAGGCTTTAACCACTGAGCAACCCAGGCGCCCTCTAGATGTCTTTTGAAGGAAGAGCTAACTGGATTTGCTGGCTTTTTGGAATTGGGCGTGTATGAAAAAGAGGAGTCAAGGATGACTGAAACTTTTGTACTAATTGGAAGGATGAAGAGTTTATCGTTGACTGAGACTGGGAAGTTTGTTAGAAGATATAATATGGGGGTGGGATGGCGAGAAGATCAGGAATTTGTTCTTGAACCTGTTAAATAGATGTCCATTTCCCATATAAGAGAAGATGACAAGAAATTTTTTGATAGATGAGGCTGCAAATAGTTGAGATAAAGATACACATTAGTGGGACACCTGGGTGGCTCAGTTGGTTAAGCCGCTGCCTTCGGCACAGGTTATGATCCCAGCATCCTGGGATCGAGTCCCACATCGGGCTCCTTGCTCGGCAGGGAGCTTGCTTCTCCCTCTGCCTCTGCCTGTCACTCTGTCTGTGCTCACTCTCGCTCCTCTCTCTCTCTCTGACAAATAAGTAAAATCTTAAAAAAAAAAAAAGATACACATTAGTGAGGCAATAATAGCTACTTGGTACTAAAAGCTATGAGAATGAATGACATTATGAGTATGGACAGAGAAGTGATGCAAGTACTGACACCAAGGACAGTTCAGCTTTTGTAAGTTCCAGGGATGAAGAGGATTCAATAACAAAAAGTAGAAAAATAGGTTGGTAGGTTGAAGGATGAGGTGGAGTCAATGATTAAGATGGGTTAGATTTTAGTAGATTTGCATGCTGATGAGACTGATCCGGTAGAGGGAATGATCCAGCCCCTGATGAGGCAGGGGTACAGATGTCAAGAACAGTTCTTAGAGCTATTTACTTGAGAAAGAGAATGGGCATGGAGTATAGAAGGCACAGATGGAAGCATTAGCTGTTAAGAAGTTGGAGAAGGAACAGTAAAATATCTCTCAAATGAAGATGGCACTTTGAGATCAGAAAAATGAAGTGGGCAACTCCATATAGTTTACACAGAGTTTTATTCAGGGTAAATAACTGACAGGGGAATCAGGTGGATGGCAATCCATGGTAGTTGCGTAGTTATTCTCTGTGTAGTTGTTCTCCACAAAGTCTGGACCTTAGTTGACAGATTTTATAGAGTGAGGGCACAATAGAGGGCATTATAGTGAATCAAAGGATTAGTTGACAGCTAACCTTTAATTAGATCTTGTGACACCACCTGGAATGACCGTGTTATCTTCCTGTCCTGTCCTTGGAGGGTTCTAAAGTATGTATATTACTCTCCCAGGGGCCAGAAAATGTAGTAGAAGATTCCTGAGAGAAGTCATGGAGCCAGCGTGAAGAGATAAAAGTATAGAGATGGAGTCAGTGGTATTAGCACTCCTACAGTTAGGTTTATATAGGAGTCTGGATAGTTCATCCCTAAGAAGAAATGAGAAGGGAGATGATATGGGTATACTTGCACAGTTAATGTGATAAAGATGACAGTTATTTCCTGATTGCTTTTATGTTGTTAGTGCAAAAGGAAGCTAGCTATCACTAGAGTAAGGATGGGGAAGGAGGTCTTAGAAGTTTAAACAGAGAAGAGAAGCTATAATATGGTTATATAGGAAAGTAAATAGTCTTGGGAAGTGTAGGGTGGAAGAAGAGCACTGAGATAATATTACTTTCTCATATATAAATTGAAAGAGTTTAGATACAACTCTAAAGTTTTTATGATATTGTTGGGGAGGGAAAATTGTCTTTCTACTCACTAAGGTTCTAGCCCCAAGTTGCTTGTGAAATTAACTGACAAACAAGATTAACAGGAGAAAACAAATACACAATTTATTGGTATTTTTACATGCATGATTCACAGAAATGAAGTGAAACTCAAAGAGAGATTATTACCCTTCGTGAGGAAGGAAAGAGGGTATGGAATTCAAGGGACATTACAGTGTGGGGAAGTGACTAGGAAATACATGGGCGAGCTAATGGAAGATAAAGGTTATTTTGGTAAAGTTTGTTTATGCAGACTCATTTTGGTGTGGGCTTTCCATCTCCAGGGATAAGAGTTGCTCTTCTCATCCTAGCATAGGAGAGGTGGGATATTTATACCACTTTCACAAAGATATATTTATGCCCTGCTTTTAGACAGATTGTGGGAGAGCAGAATACTCTTCCTATATTTTTTGCTTATTAATTGCCATCAATTTAAAATAATTCTTATGCCAGAGTGGCATATTTTGGGTGACACTTCCTGACCCCCTTCAGTATGAATAAGTGTTGACTACCACACCCCGAATCTATATAGATTATTGCTTTTATTTGCTGTAGCTTACTTTCCAAACAGTAAAATCAACTCTTTGGTATTGATATAATATTAAACTAAATTGTGGGTAAATTTAATATTAATTGATATAAATGTGACATAAAACGCAAACTTTGTTTCTGGCAAACCTTATTTTGATATTGATTTCTGTTTACAGTTTAAGTTCTATATTAAGGAAGTTGATTGCCTAGTGGGACTTCCTATGTGAAGTACAGACTGACCTTAATACTTGTAGGAATTTCTAAGAAATATTTACAGAAGCTTAGCTTAAGTCTGTATCTTCATTTCAGGAATTACTCATTTTAGTTTAGTTGATGTTTAACTTGTGCTTAATTCTTCATGGTTATAATATTGTAGTTATAAGGAAAATTACTAATTTTTATGCCTGTGTGTATAATGTGTGTTTATGTTTTCTAAGATCAAACATGGGCACCTAGATGGCCCAGTCAGTTGAGCATCCAACTCTTGATTTTTGGCTCAGGTCATTATTTCAGGGTCATGAGATCGAACCACTTGTGGGGCTCTGCACCAGGCATAGAGCCTCCTTAAGATTCTCTCTCTCCCTCTTTTCTTCTCTTTCCCTAAAAAAATAAATAAATAAACAGATAAATAAATAAATAAAAACAAACACAAAGCAAAGACTTTGTGATTTTTTAAACCATCTCAAGGTTTTTGTTTTTTAAATTAACATTCTTCTGATATTTAGTAATATTAAACTCTTGTCATTCCGATGTATTGATCAGCACGTAGTGCTAATGAAGTTAAAGTCATGGATATTACTCCTTTCTGTGCTGCTAAGTATTCCTCTTTATTTTTTTTTTTTTTTTGGCTCTCCATCCTATACTGGAAAAAGAAGGTAAACTTAACATGTATTGAGTACCTAGACTAAGCTATTTACTGTTGCATACTTTACATAAAATAGCTTCTTTAATGATCCATCATCCCTGTGAGATAGGTGGTATTATCTCTTAACTGAGAAGTTACCTGTCAAGTCATGAATTCAATAAGTAGCAGAATTGGGATTTGAATCCCAAGTTAGCCTATCTCCAGAGATTGTGCATTAATTAATTGTGGGTCAGTAAAAAGCATTTTTTTACATAATATTGAATAATAAGTGATGGTTTATTCACTAGCCTTATGCTAGTGAATTGTTTCTCCTCATCTTTTCAAGTGTCTTTTTAATCAGTATCTTCCTGGGTTCTGTCACCTTTCTTTAATTTTTCATTTTATTTTCTGATTGGGAACTTGATAAACTTTCATGTTTTAGAAAGAAATTTCTAATGAAGGGAGTACTTAGGATCTTATGGAATGGAATTAGAGATGGAAAGTTTAATGACACTAGGTTCACTCTGGATTCTGCACCCAAGAGATAGTTTGTTTTTGTAGAAGAATTGGCAGAAGTTCTTTTATCAAATAGGCTGTAGGGCTAGAAGTTTGAAAACTCTAAAAATACACATTATTTAAATCCACTTTTAAAATACTGGTATCCCCATAACTATGTTAAATACTTGTTTAATAGATATAAGATGTTTTCAGATATTTCAGTGCATACTATATAGGTGTTGCTCATGGATTGGTCAATAGGACATATGTGGGTCCTATCATTTGGCAGTTTATAGTCTAGTGTTTATAACCCCTGAATCTGAGAATTATTATACCCTCCTAAATATAAGTTCAAGAGGGTAGAATATAATTGATAACAAAAGTTAAAAAGTTCTTTTAAAAAAATTCATTGGAAAATATGTAAAGATAAAAAAATTTATAACCCCTAACTCAGAGCTACACTTTGAGAAACAATTTTGATTTAGTTCCTTTTCTCTATAAATTTAGTAGTACAGATTGAACATATGTCTCATGAGATGAAAGGTCTACTTGCTATATTTCGCTTTTATTTTCAGTCTTTTCTCTCGTTGTCTGAGGGTTGTATATATTATTCATTTTCTGGCTATAAATCACATTGTGGATTTTTTAACCAAATGTACAATTTTAAAATTTTCTAACCCATGAAATTCTGCTTTAACAATTAAAATATCTTTCTGCGTAAATATTTCAGGCTTGCTTTTTAAAACTCTTTTCCCAATTTCTTGAGTTAAATGCTTGATTCATTCATTTTTCTTTGTTGCTTCCTAATTAAAGCCTTTTATGGTAGGAATGCCTTCTCATTGGGATATAAACAGTTATTTGAAAATTCAGATTCTTGTCCTGGTTGTTAGTACTGATAGAAGTCATCTCAAGTAGCTTTGTGAACTCTAGGAATCAGAGAGTAATGTTTTATTGTTCTAGTCACATATTTTTTATTTCTTTCAAACAAACTGGTTGAACTGGTGAATCTTCCTCTCTGTATTTACCTCATCAGGTAATCCTGGCAGTTTATCCAGTGCCTTATTTATAGTCTTTTAAATGTTACTTTATCCTCCTCGGGTCTTTGGATTATACATTCTGCTCTTGCTTTATAACACCACAGTTTTTGCATACGTCACAGCTGTCTTCTCAGTAGGGATTGTACAACTTTGTATTCCAGAGCCAGAAGATCTTAGAGATCATATAATTTTGCTCTATTCTTTTATATATAGTGATATGGAAACTGGGGCTCAGAGGAGAAATAAACTGATGTACCTGGCATATTAAACTAATCTATTTCTACTCAGAGGTTTTAGCAGAGCTTTGATTTAAAAGCAGGGGTCTCTCCTTTCATTTTATCCCTTTGGGCTTGATCAGTACATCTGTGAGAAGCTATTGTAGGATTTCATATGGTGGATTCAGATAATTTAGATATTCAGATAATAAATAAGTAAAAATTCACCTAGTAAAAAGGTTATTGAGAAACAGTGTTATGAGCTAAATGTTTTTTAGGAAGATGAATTTGGCAGTGATATTCACTGGTGACTTGAAGTAGTGAGATACTGTAAGGACGCAAAGTAAGAATTTTGAAACTCTTCGGTGTGGTAGCTAGGGAGAATGAAGGGTTGAATGTGAGATATTTGAACAAGGAAGAAAATGAAGGATTGAATCTGAGATATTGGAGCAAGGAAGAAAGGAAGTAGGGCTTGACAATTGGAATAGAGAAAAACGCAGACAAGTCAAAGGTAATATAAAAGTATCAAGTTTGTATGAAGAGGGAAGATTAGGTTTGCTCTTCAAGAAAGTAGTTTTATTTTGGGGAGATAGGTTTTTTTTCCCCCTTTTTATTCACTATGTATTGCAGAATGGATGATAGTCATTTTCCAAAAAGTTGAAATTTTGAGGAGTGTGTTCTGTTTATGTATGTGTAAATATATGTCCATACATACACACACGCACGCATGTGTATATAAATGCATTCTGTATAGCTAAAAATCAGCTCTTAAGTTCAGTTAAAACTTTTTTGTTCTTGTTTTAATTTTTCATTCAGAATATAGATTTTATGTTATTTCTATGGGAAAAAATTGTAAAGAAAGGAATGGGATTGGTGAGGCCTGTGAAACCTTGAGCAGTTCAAGATTATTTTATTAAGGGTATTTTACATAGTAGTTGACTACCAATAACCCATGATTTGAATTAATCCATCTTAATAACTTTATTTTTTATAAAATGAACCCAGTAGCACATGTAACTAGTGATTTTTTTAAAAATTTCTGAGTTCTAGAGTTCTAAGATAATTTAATCATGTAAGACATTAATAAAGTGATAATGAAACATTAAATGAAACATTAAATAAGAGTAGAAATATTTTTTAAAATTTTCCTTTCACAAACTAAAGCTTTATTACACTCATACATATGCAGAATTTACTTTAAGTGTCTGACTCTTGGTTTCAGCTTTGATCATGATTTCAGGGTTCCAGCCCTACATCTGGTTCCATGCTCAGCAGGGAGTTTGCTTATCCCTCTCCTTCTGCCCTTCTGCTCCTATCCCTGCTCTCTAGCTCAAACAGTCTCTTTCTCTTTCTTTAAAATAAATAAATAAAAAAAATCTTTAAAATAAAAATATAAAAAATATATAAAAATGTATTTATTGTTATAAATGATTTCAGCTGTTCTTGTAATATGTTGCTTCTGTATTTGATCCCAAGAATGTTTAGAAAACAAATACCAAAAGCCAACAGAGTATAGAACTACTTTTTACTCTTTTTCAGTATTAGTATTTTAGTTTTCTTTTATGTGAACTATTGCATTATGTCACAACTAATGTCGTTAAGGGATGTGTAATAAATGCTAATTAATTCAAGTCATGTGGCCTGCAAAATCCAAAAATCATGAGAAAATAAGCCTTAAGAAAGATAAAAGAAGATTGGCTCAGGTTTAAGAAAGATCTTCTTATGAAGATAAAGAATAGTTCTAATTGTAAAAATACTTTATTTTTTCTAATTTTATACATATTTTAAAACTTAAATTCTACATTTTAAGACTTCATGTGTATAAGAGTAAGACTCAAAATTTTATGTGCTCTGTGAGAGAACTTACATAATACTTACTTGACTATGTATAACAGATTTATGTATGCAACTTTTATTTGTCTTCTCACAGAGTTCAGGTATATTGATGACTGGATTGTGATGGAATGTAGATGTTTTTCTTTTTATATAATCTTTGAGATTGGAATGGAATGTAAATGTTTTTCTTTTTATATAATCTTTGTAGATGTTTTTCTTTTTATATAATCTTTGGTTGACCTTTATTCATCAGTGTAAAATTCATCAATCATTTTACAGTTACATTTAAATTGAAGCAAATAACTAGAATAAAGTTATATTTTTATATCAAATAACTCTTAAAACTCAAAACAACTCAGATTTCAAGTATTGTTTACAATTAGAACTTAAAATTTAGAAATGAAATGCATTATGCTCTCATATAACTTTTGTGCATTAGACTTTGATGTGATTTTCTATACAATTTTCTTGTACTACTACTGCGTATGTTTGTGTGTACATGTACATAAACACAATAAAATATATAATGAAGATTATTTTGAAGGGGTTTTTATGTTTTGTGGTAAAAAATGGAATTTATTACTTTGCATTAGAATCTATTAATATATTTAGTTTGGAAATATACATTTTAGGTGATTGATTCATTAGCTACTTGAATTTCTTGGGCCTCTTGCATGAAAGTTAGAACATTATGTACCAGGCACTGAGGAAGACACTAAGAGATACAGTAGAGAGCAATGCTAGGACTCTGTCTTATAGAAAGTTTATATTTTTTATGGGAGACAGATAACATACACATAAAATACAGGCTGTAATTAGTGTTGTGAGTGAAGCAATGTTTCTTGATACAGAATAACGAAGACATATTTTAAGCATAGTAGCCAGTGAAAGAGCACTGCAATCAGAAGGAACGGTGAGCAAAAGACCCAGGAATTGGGTTGGAAACAAGGCCTATCTAGGAACTGATCAAATCTGAGTGATTGAAGCCTGTAATGAGCAAAGGAGAGAGCACTGTGAGATGAAATTTGTGAGGCAGACGTGAAAATTTATTCAGGTTTTACAGATTATTGGAAATAGCTTGGATTCCATTAAAAGAGCAGTGGGAAGCCATTGAAAGGCTTTCAGTTCCAGGAGTGATGCATGTGTTGTGAAAGGGTCATCTGACTGCAGTGGAAAGATATAGGAGTAAAGGAAGTGATACCTGATGTAGTATTCTGTTCACTATAGCTACACAGTGATTTTTTTTTTTTTTTTAATTCCTAAAGTGATGAAACTAGAATTAAGCAGGAGGTTTGTTTCTTGCTGTTTCCAATAACTTTGTTTCCATTTGTAGAGTATTAGTAAAAATGGGTGAACCTAGGTTTTCATTTACCTTGGGTAAATATCTAAGAGTAGAATTACCTGGATATATAGGTATATGTATATTTAACATAATGAAAAACTTAGCAAATTGTTTTTCAAAGTGGTTATGTCATTTTGTATTAACACAAGAGACATGTGGGAGTTCCAATTATTTCATATCCTCTTCAGCATTTGGTATTATCAGTCTGTTTTTATTTGATTTTAGTGGGTGTATACGAGTAACTTACAATGGTTTATTTTGTATTTTCTTAATGTCAAATGATGTACCAAGGATCTTTTTTCATGGGCTTATAGAACATTTAAAAAAAGATTTTATTTATTTATTTTAAAGAGAGAGAAAGATAACATGGGCAGGGGAGAGGGGCAGAGGGGAAGAGAGAGGCAGAGAAGCACAAGCAGACTCCGTATTCAGCTTGCTCTCATGACCCCCAGATCATGACCTGAGCTGAAAACCAAGAGTGATACGCTTAACCAACTGAGCTACCCAGGTACCCATTTAAAAAGAAGTGGGTTGTCTTTTTATTATCAAAATGTAAGAGTGCCTTATATATTATATATTCTGGATAGTCTTTAATCAGATATGTGATTTACAAATATTTCTTCTGGGGCTGTGGTTTTTCTTTTCATTTTCTTAATAGTATATTAATTTGTAGAAGTCCAAATTATCAATTTCTTAATGTAGCTTGTCCTTTTGTGTGCTGTTTAAAAAATATTTGCCTAATCTGAAGTCAAGAAGTTTCTTTCGTAGATGTTTTATAAGTTTAACCCTTACATTTATGAATAGTATAAAGAGACAAGTTTTACTTATTGGCATATGGATGTCCAGCAGTTCCTCACTATTTATAAATACTGTTCTTTCTCCCATTATTTATTTTGACACCTTTGTCTATATTCAGTGGATCATGTATTGATTTTGTTTTCTGATTTGTTTGGTTCTATGTTTGAACTTTCTGTTATGTTCTGTTAATGCATATATTTATTCTAATGGCAATACCGTATTGTCTTGATTTATGTGGCTTTGTAGTAAGTTATGAAGTCTCTCAAGTTTATTCTTTTTCAGATTGTTTTGGTTATCATATGCTTCTTTACTTTCCAGATACATTTTAGAATCTATGAATTCCTAACAAAATGACAGCCACAACTGTGGGCTTGATTGTATAAAAATAGGGATGGAATTGACATCTTCCAATCCTTGAATATGGTACATTTCTATATCTGCTTAGGTTTTTTTCCACTCTCTCTTTTAAAAAACAACAACAACAACAATGAAAACCAACATAGCCGTGATTTGTATTTTTTAAAATTTATTTTACAGAGAGAGAAATTCAGTGTGTGCAAGCTCATGAGGGGGAAGGGCAGAGGGAGAAAGAGAGAGAGAAAGAGAGAGAGACACAGAGAAAATGAATCTCAGGTAGACTTCCTGCTGAGTTTAGAGCCTGACCTGAGGCTCCATCCATGACTCTTGAGATCATGATCTGAGCTGAAGTCAAGAATTGGACACTTAACCAACTGAGCCACCCAGGTGCCCCATGTAGTTTTGACTGTACAGACCTTACACATATTTAGGTAAAATTTTATCTTGAGTATTTCATATTTTATACTGTTTTATTGGTTTTGGTTTTAATTTATTCTGATTATTCTTTGTTAATACAGAGAAATTTAATAGATTTATGTGTACAGAATCTTAAATCCTGAGACTAGTAAAATTCTTTATTAATTTGAGAAGTTTTAAGTAGATTTCTTAGTAGTTTCTAGGTAAATGATTTTCAGGTTTGTGAATAAATATAATTTTACTTTTTCCTTCCCAATATGTATGTCTTATATATTTACTTTTCCTGGCATTTTGCATTGCTTTGAACATCCAGGATAATGCTGAATAGAAGTGGTTGGAGAGGGGAATATCCTTGCCTTATTTCTGGAAAACATGCAGTCATTCAGCCTTAAGTATGATGTTAGCTGTAAGTTTTCATAGATGACTTTTATAGGTTTGTGGATGTTCCTTTTATATTCCTAGTTTGCTGCAAGTTTTCATAATGACCACTTTTGAATTTTGTCAAATGATTTTTGTTTACCTTTTGAGATTATCAGATGGCTTTTGTTTTTTAGTCTTTTGATATGGTGAATTACATTGTTTGATATTATGATTGGTAAGTTCACCTGTATTCCTGGAATAAAATGTCCTTGGTCATTTTTGTTGTTGTTAACATGTTGCTGTATTTGAATTCCTGTATATTTTGTTAAGGTGTTTTGTGTCTATTTTCATGAAGATTATTTGCCTTTAGTTTTCTTTCTCTGATAGTTTCTTTGGTTTTATTGTCATGGTACTGTTGGCTTATAAAATAAATTTGATAGTGTTCCTTCTTTTAAGATTTTCTGGGAGAGATCACGTATAATTCATGGTAATTCTTTGTTAAATAAATTTTCTGCATCTGAGGTGTTGGGGGTTTTTTTGTTTGTTTGTTTTGGGGAGTTATTTATTT
The DNA here is from genome assembly GCF_022355385.1 of Mustela nigripes. Taxonomy (NCBI): domain Eukaryota; kingdom Metazoa; phylum Chordata; class Mammalia; order Carnivora; family Mustelidae; genus Mustela; species Mustela nigripes. The sequence goes on from NC_081571.1 coordinate 16,531,319, forward strand.
ATTTATTTGACAGAGAGAGAGAGAGAGAGAGCGCGCGAGCGCGACCAAGTGTGTGCGTGCCCTTGCGCATAAGCAGGGGGAGTGGCAGAAAGAGAGGGAAAAGCAGGCTTTCCACTGAGCAGGGAGCCCCATATGGGGCTCGATTCCCAGGACCCTGAGATCATGACCTGAGCTGAAGGCAGCTTCTTAACTGAATGAGCCAACCAGGTACCCCTCTAAGAAACTTGGTAACTACAGATTTCTCTAATAGACATAGGACTGTTTAGATGATCTCTTTCTTCTTAAAGTAACCTTTGGCAGTTTGCATCCAAATAATTTGTGTTTTACATTTAAGTTGTCAAATTGGTAGACATAAAATTATTTAGAAGAATTGCTTATTATCCTTTTAGTGTATGTGGGATCTATAGTGGTGACTTCTTTGTGTCAGTGCTAATTTGTATTCCACTCTAGCCTTTCCCAGAGCTCTCTGCGACCCTGACTTTTGGTTCATCTCCTAAATAAGTTGAAGAACCATTTGTTTTCATTATTCTCTCTTGTTTTGGCTAGTTTTTGTATCTTTAATTTTTCTTTTGTTGTGGTTATATTTTTTTATTTGACTTACTTTATGTGTAATTTACTCCTTGTAGCTTCTAAATGTAGAAACTGAGGTGACTGATTTGAAATCTTTCTTCTTCAGTAAATGGATATTTAATATTGTAAATTTTCCTGAAGCACCTTTTTAGCTGCATCCCATAAATTTTGGGATATGTTTTCATTTTATTCAGTTAAATTTTTTTCTGCTTTCTCCAGTGACGTCTTCTTTGGTCAACAGGTTATTAAGAATAAGTTGCAAAATACTTTAGTCTTTTTTCCCTGATGTATATTTAGTGATTTTAATTTTATTTTGATCAGAATTTTAAACTTTATTGAGATTCCTTTTGTAGTCCAAGTTAGTCTCATCTTGGTGAATATTTGATATGCACTTTAAAACAATGTTTTTTCTGCTCTTTCTGGATGGCATGTTTTATATGCCTCCCTAACAACTAGATCAAGCTGATTAATGTTATTTAAAACTTCTATATCTTTACTGATTTTGGGGGGGTCTGTTTGTTCTCCCAACTACTGAGAGAGGAGTATTGAAATTTACAACAAAAATCGTAGATTTGTTTTTTCTCTTTTGTTCTCTTATTAGAATCATTCATAGTTGGGATTGCTATGTCATTTTGATGAATTAGCCCCTTCCTCCTTATGGAAAGTTTCTATTTTTCTTTTATAAGGTCTGCTTTGTTTGATACCAATATCACTTACAACATTTTCTTTTTTATTGTATTTACATAGTGTATCTTTATTTTTCAAGATTTTATTTATTTATTTGATAGACAGATCGCAATAGGCAGAGAGGCAGGCAGAGAGAGAGGGGGAAGCAGGCTCCCTGCTGAGCAGAGAGCCCAATGTGGAGCTTGATCCCAGAACCCTGAGACCATGACCTGAGCCAAAGGCAGAGGCCTTAACACACTGAGCCACCCAGGCGCCCCTACATAGTGTATCTTTTTAAATCCTTTTCTTTTTAAACTATTTCTGTTTTAATTCTGGGGTCAGCAAACTATTGCCTATGTGCTAGTCACCTGATTTTATAAATTTTTTTGTTGGAACACAACCATACTATATTATTTAGGTGGCTGTCTTCAAATTACAAATTCAGAGTTAAGCAGTAATGATAGAGACCATACGGTCCTGGAAGTCTACAATCTTTATTGTCTAGCTCTTCAAGAAGACATTTGCTGACCTCCATATATATATATATACATATATATGTGTGGGCACACACATATATGTATGTATATATGTATATATATGTGTGTACATGTGTGTGTGCCCACGCATATATAAATATCTATATATATATATATGGAGGTATATATACACATACATATATATATATAGTATATGGAATATAATTGGGTCTTGCTACATTTTATACATTCTTATAATCTCTGTATTTTAAGTGGTGGTTTTATATTATTTACATTTAATGTAATCATTATGGCAACATTTCAATCTGCTGTTTTTGCTGTTTAATATTCACATCTTTTTTTTGTTTTTATTTTTCCTATTTCATGTCTAGTTTTGGATTAACTGAATATTATGATTCCATTCTATATTACTATTGATTTATTAACTATACCTATCTTTTCTTTAAAATAGTTCTTTTAAATTAAGACTTTAGCATTTTAGAGAAGTTTTAGATTCACAGCAAAATTGAGGGAAAGGTACAGAGGTTTTCCACATATCCCCTGATCCCACACATGCATATTCTCTCCACTTACCAACATCTTCCACCAGAGTGGACATGTATTAACAATAGATGAACCTACCTGGATACATCATAATCATTTAATGTCCAGTGGTTTACACTGTGGCTCACTCTTGGTTTTAAACATTTAAAAGTCTAGTGGTTTACACTGTGGCTCACTCTTGGTTTTAAACACTCTTGGATGTGACAGTGTATAAAGACAAATATCCATCATATATACAATGTAAAATATTTTTACTGCTCTAAAAATCCTCTGTGCTCCACCCATTCATCTGTCCTTTCGCCAACCCCTGGCAATCACTGATCTTTTTATTGTCTCCATAGTTTTGCCTTTTCCAGAATGTCATATAGTTGGAATTATACAATATACAGTGTTTTCAGATTGGCTTCTTTCACTTAGTGAAATGCAATTAAGATTCTTCTGTATCTTATCGTAACTTGATAGCTCATTTCTTTTTAGTGCTCAATAATAGTCCATTGTCTGGATGTACCAAATTTTATCCATTCACTTACTGAAGGACATCTTGGTTTCTTCTAAGTTTTGGTAGTTATTAAAAGCAAATTATTAATTTAATCTAATAAAATTTTAAGTTAATTATTAAATTAATTATTACAAATACTATAGACATTTGTGTGCAGATATTTGCATGAACCTGAGTTGTCAGCTCCTTTGAGTGCATACCAGTGAGTGCAATATGGTAAGAATATGTTTAGTTTTGTTAGAAACCACCAAACTGTCTTCCAAAGTGGCTGTACTGTTTTGTATTCCCATCAGCAATGAGTAAGAGTTCCTGTTGCTGCACATCCTTGCAGCATTTGGTATTGTTAGTGTGTACTGGATTTTGGCCATTCTAATAGTTGTGTAGTGACCTTTTTTTCTTTTCTTTTCTTTTTTTTTAGGTAATTCTATAACCTTTTGCTTTTTTTTTTTTTTTAAAAAGACTTTATTTATTTATTTGACAGACAGCACAAGTAGGCAGAGAGGCAGGCAAAGAGAGAGGAGGAAGCAGGCTCCCTGCTGGGCAGAGAGCCTGATGTGGGGCTCAATCCCAGGACCCTGGGATCATGACCTTAGCCGAAGGCAGAGGCTTTAACCCACTGAGCCACCCAGGTACCCTGATATTGTTTCTTTTTCACATTCAGTGTTTCCTAGAGTTTACAATATACGTTATTAACTTATTCTCCATCTTCAAATAATATATCACTTCAAGTATATGGTTAGAACCTTTTAAATGTATACTTATATTTCTTCCTCTGCTGTCCTTTGTGCTATTGCAGTCATTGCTTTTACTTCTGTATGTTTATAAGTCCCTTAATACATCATTGTTAGTTTTCCCAGTTATTTTTTAAAGAGTTTCAAAATGAGAAAACAAGTCTTTTGTATTTAACAACAAACTTAACAATTTCAGAATTCTTTCATTTTTTGTTATTTCATATTTCCATCTGGTTTATTTTCCTTCTGCTGAAAGAATTTACTTTAGCAATTCTTGTAGTAAAAGTCTGCTGGCAATGAATTCTCTCAGCTTTTATTTGTCTGTAGAAGTTTTTATTTTGCTTTTATTTATGAGATGGATTCGGGTTTTTAGTATTAGCCTTAGAGTTACAATTTGAAAGTATATAGTGATTTGGCAGTTAAGACTTCTAATTTTTACTTTTTTTTTTTACTCATTGGATGACGGCTAGCATCTAAGTGTACTTATCATCTGTTATAATCTTATTAAGTAAATATAAAAGTGGTTATACCACTTTTGATAAAACTTCATGTTGTTTTAAATATATTTTACTTTATTATTATTATTTTTTAAAGATTTTATTTATTTATTTGACAGAAAGAAAGATCACAAGCAGGCTGAGAGGGAGGCAGACAGAGAGAGGGAGAAGCAGGCCCCCCACTGAGCAGAGAGCCTGATGCAGGGCTCAATCCCAGGACGCTGACATCAGGACCTGAGCTGAAGGCAGAGGCTTAACCCATTGGGCCACCCAGGTGCCCCTATTTTAAATATATTTTGAGGAGGCTAGTTATTATATGAAAGTCACTCACTGTGCTATGAAGTGTGTAAACCTGGCGATTCACAGACCTGTATCCCTGGGGCTAATAATACATTATATGTTAATAAAAAAGAAAAAAAAATATCATAAAAATAAATAAATAAATAGAATAGAACATATCACCTTTTGGTCAAAAATAAAGCATTAAAATATTTAATGTTGAAGTTAGAGCAATAAAGGCATTCTTTCCCTCAAAACATTATCCTGCTAAACAGTAATTGAGGGATGCCTGGGTGGCTCAGATAGTTGGCTCAGGTCATGATCCCATGGTCCTGGGATTGAGCTCCGCATCAGGCTCCCTGCTCTGCGGGAAGCCTGCTTTTTCCTATCTCGTTCCCCCTGCCTGTGATCCCTCTCTTGCTATGTCTATCTCTGTCAAATAAATAAATAAAATCTTTTAAGATTAAAAAAAATAAAAAGAAAGTCACTCACTTTGTTTTCTCCTCCAATCCTTAGAATTTTTATGGACTATATTTATAGTATTTGCTATATTCCTGGGTATAGTTATTTCTTTACCATAGAAGGATTACCAATATGAATTACTTTTAAAATAATTTTTTTAAGGACTATCGTGAAAGAAATAGGAAACAAGTAATTTTCTATTTTTCTCACTGGAGTTTGTCAGCTGGGTTTAAGATCATTAGCTTTTATTATGTTCATGTCCAAATTATAAAATATTTTCCTGTTACATACTAAAAATTTATCTGAAAGTCATTTATGATACGTGTATCAGATCTTGAAGATTCAATGACTGGTGGAGGTATGTATTTATGTGTGGGGGATGGTCTCTTTAGTTTTGGTATACTTCTTAATTCTATATTAAATTGACAAGACTAGACAAATTCTGATGCTGACACTAGCTTTGGGACCTTGGGCTGGTTACTTAACTTATGCTAACCTCAGTTTCCTTGATTGAGATGCTATTTTACAAAATTGTGGTGAATTAAATGAGATGATACACATAAATTATTCAGCATATCAATGGTCACGGAGTGGTCATTTTAAATATCATGTTTCCACTTTCTTTGTAAAATTATAGATAGGTTTATCTCAAAGATTCCTTTTTTAGAGGTTAATAACTCAATACTTTTAAATTTAGATTGTATCTGTTTCTAAAGTAATTTGATTGGCTTATAGGAAAAGACATCTGTGTGTAGTAAGAGGAAGAAAATAAAATGTAAGCAGGAGGACAGAATAGAGGAAGGAAATGATAACAAATGTAGTTATCAAAGTTTGAACATTATATTAATATTTTCTCTTTAGATGGACCATACTTTTGTTTCTTTGTATGTCTCATAATTTTTTTGTTGAAGAATGGACATTTTGAATATTGTCATATGGAAAGGCTGGAAATCATATTCTTTCCTTTTCCTTGTATTTGTTGCTGTTTTCGGTTGTTGGCTTAGTGATTTTCTAAAATATGTTTCTAAGTCTGTACTCTCTGTTGTGTATAGCCATTGAAGTTCTGTTTGTTTGGTGGTGCTGATACATTAGTTTTTTTGATTTTTTTTTTTTTTTTTTTTTTGAGAGAGAGAGAGAGAATGAGAGAAAGAGAAAGCATGAGCAGGGGAAGGGGCAGGGGGAGAGGGAGAATCAGACTCCCTATGGAGCAGGCAGCCCAATGCAGGGCTTGATCCTAGGATCCTGGGATCATGACCTGAGCCAAAGGCAGACACTTAACCTGCTTAGCTACCGAGGTGCCCCTCAGCTGATGTTTTGACACAGTTATCTTCAATGCCTTGAGCCAAGGAAAGAAAAAATGAAAAATAAAAAAATACTCTTCCTGCCTTTGTAGATTTGCTCTTGGGGCACTCCTGCAATGCTTAGTCAGGCTATTTGCAGCTCTCTTTTAGCATTTACTTCCTACTTGTGTAGACTCTAAAGGCCAGTTCCAAGTGAAGGCTTAGGGTCTTTTTAGGCTTTTAGGCTTTTTCTGTATGTGCAGGCTGCCCAGGAGATATCTAGGTCTTTATGCCCACACATACCTTCTTTCTGCACATATTCTTTCCCAGACTTCCAGGTATGTTTTTTGTGTATTCTAAGTGTTGTCTCTAGCTCAGGCTGCTGCAGCTAATATCTGTGCCTTTACATGCTTTCAGCAGCATGCTTTCAGCAGGTCAGATGTCCCCTACCTGGAGGTGTTCTAAGTTTGGTGAAATAAAGACAGTTCTTTGCACCTGTCCTTGAGGGAGCTGCCAGATTGGTTGAGACCCATAAGCTTGAATATAAGGTTCTTGCTACTTCTCTGGAACTAGAAAGCAGTTCCTCTGGAACTTGTACAGGATGCTGCCCTCATGACTATTGCTCTCCAGGGTTTGGGGGATTATAGGTGGGACAAAGAACAATAGCTTCTTCTTCACTACATCTTCCCCTGGCTGGTGTACATTTTTGTCTTGACTCCAGAATTTTTCAGAAGTTGATTTTGAGTTTTTTGCCAGCTTATTAGTTTTTTAGGGAGAACATAGCCTTAAAGTTTCCAATTCTGCCATTTTTTGGTGGTGGTGTTATTTTTCAAAGGAAGATGTTTTAAACTGATTTCACTTGAAAATAGAAACTGGAAGTGGAAATACTATTAAGCCTGATTTTAACAACTAAAAATTGTATGTAGTATACTTAGTGCTTTACTAAGTCAAGTGTACAAGTCTTCTAAATTTTACTTATTAATCCTTATATATTTTCCAAGTAATAGAAGGAAAATTAAGGCAGCTGAAGACATAATCAGGAAAGAGAAAGTATCTCTGGCTTTGTAATCCCCAGTGGAACATTAAAAAAGTTATGTGGCAGTAAGGGCAATTCATTACTGAAGGGGAAAAACTTGAATAATCTCAATTAAAACTTGATGATTGGCCATGAATCAGACCCTCTTGCTCCACCCTCCTGAACTTCCATCTTGCCATCTTCCCATTCCTTGTTAAACACTGAATAATTTTCATTGGCTTGTCACTGTGCTTATGTGAAGATGCAGGGGTAGTTAGAAATGGTCCTTACCCTAACAAAGTTTACTAATGTGGGGGATAGAAAGATACCTGTGAACATCTATAGTATTAAGTCATGGTTGCTATGGTGTGCATGGGTGTTACTGGGAATTTAGAAAAAGGCAAACTGTGGGTTCTGGGAAGGCTTTCTGGATTAAGTGCTATCTAAACTGGTATTTGGAGGCTTACTGGATGTTAACAATGTTAACAAATGTACAGGTTTGAAGAGAACTCTGTGTCACGTATAGGGAATAACATATATGAAAAGTTTTAGATGAAGTTAGATGCAGTGCAGAAATATTCCTATGACTGTAGCTAGTAAATGGGAAGTAGAGGAAGCTGGAACTGAGGCGTTAAATTGTGACTTTATAGGCAGTGTTATCTAGTTTAGAATTTATCCAGAAAGATAAGTTGCAAAGAAATCCAAATGGTTACTAATTGATCTAATTAATGAAGAAGAATTATCTCATATGATTCTAATAATCTAAGATTTCAAAATAAAGGCGTTTAAAAACTCTATATTTAAAAAGATAAAAGATACTTAAATTGCTAGTAATTACAAACTTAGTGCTTTCAGAAGGTATTTTCCAAGTCAGTTAGATTTTATATTCTAACTTTTTATATAGTAAATTTTTCTTCTTTATGTAAATAAGAGTAACTTCATTTAAAAAGCTCAGCTATGGTATTTATTTTATATAAATTCCTCTATGACCAATTCTTGGGTAGGAAGCACCATTGTGGACCACTTTTCTTATAGTGGCAATACCTTTTAGAATTTTTTTTTTTAAATTTTAGGATAGTGCTTTATGACTTTATGAAACCAAAAGCAAAATAGAAAAACTACAGTGTGAGTAAAAAAAAAAAAAAATCTTAATTTTAATCAACTTTGCTTATTCCATCATCTTCCACCCATTTTTTTTACTCTTGGTTCATCTTTTCCTTCTTCCCATAGATAGATTTTGATTTGGAGGTTACAGTTACAAAGTTTTGATTTTCAGACTGTAACAACATCAAACATTGTGGATGTATTCATACTAAATTATATGCTTACACATGGTTAAAATGATATATATTATGTGTATTTCACCACAGTTTTTTTTTAATTAACATATAATATTTGTTTTAGGGGTATAGGTCTGTGATTTCTTACACAATTCACAGCACTCACCATCCTTTTAGAATTTTAAGAAAAAGGCCTAGAAGAAAAGAACTCTTTTTTTTTTTTTTTACCAAAATTTCTCCTCTTTATTTTTTTTTAATTTATTATTTTTTTAATTTTTTATTTTTTATAAACATATATTTTTATCCCCAGGGGTACAGGTCTGTGAATCACCAGGTTTACACACTTCACAGCACTCACCAAAGCACATACCCTCCCCAATGTCCAATGTGTAGTGTTTATTGCTAATTTTCCTATAATTGAGCCTTCAAAGTCTTCCACTTTCTTGCTGAAATAACCTTAAATAAATTAGTTTTTTTTTAATTTATTTTCAGAAAAACAGTATTCATTATTTTTTCACCACACCCAATGCTCCATGCAATCCGTGCCCTCTATAATACCTACCACCTGGTACCCTGACCTCTCCCCACCCCCCCCCGCCACTTCAAACCCCTCAGATTGTTTTTGAGTCCATAGTCTCTCATGAATTAGTTGTTTTTTAAAAATTTTATTTACTACCTCTGGGTGTTTTATTTCTTACCCATAGAAATTATTTTCTCTTCTTTTATTCCACATAGAGTTCATACAACACTGATTTCTTTGTAGATCTACTATGATACGCCTTGTTTTATTTATTTATTTATTTTTAAGTCTATACTTCTAACTTCATAGGAAGGTATTTAGGTTCATTTCTCATCTAGATTAGACTCCTGGATCTGTCATTTTACTTATATGTGACCTTGTTCGTGCTGTTTAACCTCATTTATTTTCACTTTTATGAAGACAATTATGCATTTTCCTCAAAGGATTGTTAGAGAATAGTTTAAATAATGAAAGCCAGTTATTTCTACTTTTTCTTACATGCTTTAGTTGGTAAATGTGGAACCACTCATTTATAAGTAGGGAATAAATATTTCTCTAATCTCGGAATGATAGTTTTGTAAGTATTTAACCTTATTAACACTAAAGTATTAAAAATTACAGTGAGGTTAGAAAGAACATCTGAAAATACAGGTCACTTTACAACATCTACAATAAATATTTTTACAGCTTCTCGCAGAGAAGTCAGAGATCCAAACTGTACTCTTTTGTAATTAAATGATGCATAGAAAGGAGCATTGTTTTTTAACTGTGAAAGATGAAACTGTAAGCTTCCTAAAACAGAGGACTCATTGTTAGAGTTATACATATTAATTGTTGATTCCTTTAAAAGCAGACTTTTTTTTTCCTTCTAACTGAACCCATCTCTGTTATTTACACATTACATAATGGTTGTTGGTTATGCCAGACTCTATGGAAGCACTTACAATTCATTTAGGAGATTAGTCTAAAAAATTCTTCAATATTCTCCCATTTTAGTATATACTAATTCTTATGCACATTTATTCAGAGATATGTTGGCTTAAACCTTAGTTATCTCCTTCTATTAGTTCAGTTAGTAGTAAGTGTCCACATCATTGATTTTCAAACCTGTTTTTTTTTTTTTCCTCCCGCTCTATATGGTTCCCTTTTAGAGCATCTCTTCTGAGTTACTAACCATTGGTCTACAAGGGTCTTAAGTAGTGACCCAAGTCAATTGGACATATAATAGTAGAAAAGTCACCAGTTCTTTGATAAGACCATGGTATGGTGAAAAGATGTTTGAGTTGGTTCTTATAAATCTGCAATTAATATCTAAGAGAGTACATGATCCACAATAGTTTAACTTGCTGGAAACATAAGGCTCAAGCTATTAATTTTGTGGTACTTCAGACATACGTGATTATATGACCACTTTTTTGTTGTTGTTGTTAAAGTTAGGGTCATAAGAGAACTGCTAATAGCTAATCTCAACTGAATGTTAGCTACATGGCTAATTTTGTTCCTAAGCACTAAACACCATTACTTTATTTAATCCTCATAACTACAACACTGTTAGATAGGAACTTTTATTCCCATATTTAGATAAAGTAACTGAGACTTAGAGAAGTAGAGTCATTAGGTCACACAGTAAGTGGTACAGCTAAAATCTGAATCCAGGAAGTCTGAATTCAGAAACAATCTCTTAACCATTCTAGTAGCTCTTTTTGTTAATAAGACTGAAATAGTAAGAGAAGTTGAAGTTGTTTCATACACAGAGGTAAAACCAGCCTTTAACCCAAGAGAATATCTAGGTCAGTTAAAAAAAAAAAAAAGAAAAAAAGAAAAAAAAAGTCAGAGTTAGGATGAGGGCTGGTTTCTCATATAGTTGAGTTTTACAGCTTTTACAGAGAAAAATACTGAGTATAATTTTAAAATTTGAGAATATTTTGTTTTTAAATTCTTAAATTTAAAGACTTTAAAAATATTCTTAAATGAGATTATTGCTTGTATGGACTTGTTTGAAGATGGACTTAATTGGGTTTTGATCCTGGATCCTCTGTCTACTAGTTTTGTGATCTTTTCCAAGTTAAATTTTCTGTGCCTATTCTTCCTTATCTGTAAAATGAAGATAATAATAGGTCCTGTCTCATAAGTTGTTAATAATTATTTAATATATGAAAAGCCCTTAGAATAGTGCTAAGTGGTATGTAAGCTTACTTTATGGTATTATTATTATTATTATATTTATCCCATATATCTACCCTTATAATGAACATTTTTCTTTGATAAAAAATTCTATTTCGTGAACCTAATTTCTGGTACCTATCTGCCCCTAATTTTATTTCCCTCTTATTTCCATTTTCCTGACTACTTTATATCTTCTTTTATGCTCTCTGTAACTTATGAACCAATTTCAACTTTTGGGGCAATAAGGTAGTGTGTGTGT
>NC_081571.1:16542982-16618997 GCF_022355385.1 Mustela nigripes
ATATATACATACATACACACGTGTGTGTATGTGTGTGTGTGTGTGTGTACACGCACACACATCTTTATTTCTGGAACTTAACACTATTAGCACATGGGGTTTTTCTTGTCCATAGATATATCCCTAGTTCCTTGAACAGTAATTTTTAACTTTTAATAAATAAAATATTAACTGAATGAATGAATAATGCATGTATGATTTCAAATTTATTAGGTATTTTGTATGTGGCTATTATTTTCTTTCTAAATTTTCTTCTATAGACCAGAAAGATACCTAGTTTTTCAATGTTCTTCATTAAGAATAGTACTTATAACAATATAATTAATATGTCACGTGTGATTTGAACAATAGAGAATAAGAATGTCATTACATCTTTTATTCTATGTATTCTATGAGTATTTATCTATCACTGTACTTAAAGTAGGAAAGAGTAATACTTTTTTAAAAGTTTTTATTTAAGTTTACTATTGAAGTAGAGTTGACATACAGTGTTTATTGGTTGCAGGTATTCAACATGGTGATTCGACAATTCTGTGCATTTCTCAATGCTAACCACACATGTAGTCACCACCTGTAACCACGCAATATCTTGACAATATTATTGGCTATTGACTATTGAATTGTTCGTTTCCATGACTTACTTATTTTATGACTGGAAGTTTGTACTTCTAAATACCCTTTATCTATTTTGCCTATCTCCTTGCTCACCATCTGTCTGGCAACTAAAGTCAGATGTGAAATAAACAAAAAACAAAGGAACAAACAAACCGAACTCTTAGATACAGAGGACAGTAATACTTTTGACTCACTTGTTGTAATGCCACAAGTCAAATACATTGCTGTTAAATCATCTTTGTATATCAATTCACAATTTTTAAAGTAAAATATTATGATAGTAGGTATATTTTAAACATTTTAAACATTGATTCTATCATTTGAATTTTTACTCTAAGTTTGCTAGTATCAGTCATATTTCTTTATCTTCTGTACATGGTGATTAGGCCCTTTGTTTCTTTTCTGTTACATCTCATTTGTTAGTCTAGTAATATCACAAAAGAAAATGAACTTCATGTCTTAAAATTTATCCTTTGTGAGTTCTGCATTTTCTAATGATTATCACTTTTTGGAGCCAAATTCTTTTTTATAGGAATTTGTCCTGAATCCTATCCAGTAGTCCTCTGCACCATTTTGCTCCATTTGATTTGAAATTACCCTTTTCCATTTTTAAAAAACTAGACATTGCTAGTTTTCATTCTTATAGCACCCTTAATCTGTAGCTTTCAAATTTTTATTAAAAGTAGTGTTAGACTAGAAAACTTGAAATGTTTTAGAGTAGCTATGCTATCATGCAGGTTGAATTATTATTTTTATTTTATTGTTATAAATAATCTCTCATGTTATCATTAGTTATTGTTTCTTTTTGTTTATTTTCAGCTGGTTGGTGGAGAATTTGACTTGGAGATGAACTTTATTATCCAGGATGCTGAGAGTATAACATGCATGACAGAGCTTTTGGAGCACTGTGATGTAACATGTCAAGCAGAAATATGGAGCATGTTTACAGCCATTTTACGAAAAAGTGTTCGGAATTTACAGACTAGCACAGAAGTTGGGCTAATTGAACAAGTATTGCTGAAAATGAGTGCTGTAGATGACATGATAGCAGGTATGAGGTTATCTGACAGGATAATATACTTAAAGTGTTTATCAAGAGTCACATACTTCTCTTTAAATTCTATTGGTAATATAGATTTGTTGGAGCTAACTTGATTTAAAATAGATAGTAGAAATGTATGGAAAATTTGCCGTGTATATTAAGGGAAAACTTGAAGAATGGAAAATACCTTTTTCTTTATTAGACAAGCATAATTCTGATTTTGCTTTTCCAGGTTTTAGAAAATCTCATTACATGGAATAAATAACCACGAAATCTAACAGAAAAATAAACAGTACCTTTTAACATAGTACTTAGTTAAATTTTACATAATTAAAATTTTACAATATGTATTACAATTCTGTATATGTGCACTTTACCAACTTCAAGCTCCATGCTTTTCAGTTTTGCATATATGGAACTATGACAGGAGGAACTAATGTCCTTAGGATAAGCATGTTGAATTTTTGGAAAGTATCTCTATTTTACTTTGATATTCTTTAGAGAAACTTTTGTATTAAACAGATATAGAATACAGCATGAAATTTGCCTGGATAAGATAAAAATACTAATTTTTGTCCTTGTTACGTGTTACTTCAAATATGAAGTCTATGATTATTCATTGCCAATCCTTTATCTCCCTGCAAGTTCATTCTCCTTTATTGTTAGATGCACTTCAATAGAAATGTTTTGAAAGATATGGTCTCAGAGTAACATTATTCCCAGAAAATAAGCTTAGTGTTTAAAATGTTCATTCTTTTAAGCCATGAATCTTCAGCATATGTCTCTTCTGATATAAAAGAGTTTTCATAATTTTAAAAGTGCTAATATGATTCCTCACAATCTCGTATCTGATTCTTAACAAGTAGTTCAGATACTGGAGAATCCTCCATCATATTTTGATTTATGCATAATTAATTTTAATATTAGTAGAACAAAACATTAAGAAGTAATGGAGTGAAGAATTAGTTAAAGATGAATGTCTCTTAAACAATATTTAAACATTTTTGTTTTTTCTTATAGACTATATTAAAACAATTTCTGTTACTTTCAAGGTGGTATCTATCTCTAGAGTGATTTAGCATTCTCTATATTGGTTATTAATGGTTAACTTGATGAAAAATGAAGTTCAAACTTAAAACCTTTTAATGATGATATGTACCATCTGTAAACCATTCTGTAAATTCTAGCATTGTTTAACAGGAATTTATTTGCATAAGCTTTTATGTTTGGTGCTTACATGTTGTATAGAATATCATGTGATCTCTGAGTCGTCATATCAGGGTTTAATCCCTGAAGTTTTTTTGTTTGCCTGTTTGTTTTTTGAAATAAAGTGGCTACCACTTTATAAAGTGCACTTTAGAAAATGAGCCACAATTACATACATGGTAATTTACTGGTTCATAATTCATGAGCTTTGAGATATAAGATGATAGTAAGCTTGATTAGTACTGCAAAAGTTCGTATGTTCATGTTTTCTATTATATAAAGCTTCTTAATTCTCTTATCTTTGCTTTTCAATAATAATACTGGTAACACAAACTTTCACTTTTTGTTATTTTATCATTGAATAAATGCCAAATAAATACCTCTACCTTACTTTTCAGTAGAGAAAATAAAATTTATATAACCATAGTAATGCAGTACCAAAAACCATGACTAAGTTTTCACTCTTGATATTTATACCATGTCACGTTCAAAGAGGTACTTATAGGCTTTACTAGAAGGTAGTAAATATCTGTAAATACTAAATTGATAAGAGAATTTCATAGCTGAGTATTTTTTCTTCTTTAAAAATTTTGTTCAGAAAAAAAACACCTGTTATAAAAAAAATTAAACTGAGCTACTTGTTACGTTATATATACAATAAGTAAGAAATTTAATAACTGTGTAGTTAAATATGAATTTAATAGACAACTTTTTGTGACCCATATATAAGTTGGGATAATGTTTTAGAAAAAGAAGTATAAATTTTTAGGAAAGTTTTTGTAGGTAAATGTTAAGATATCTATGAATTTGCCATTGCAGCTAATTGCCTGAAACTGCTTCTTACTAACTTAGGGCTTTAAGGTGCTTGATCTCTATGTAGATTTTTTTCTTAAAAAATCTTCTGACTGATATGTAGTAACTATAAACTTTTTTACTGAATGGTGAAACACTTTATTTCATTAAAAGATCTCTCAAAAATGGCATATCAAAAGTGACAGTTTAATCATAGGGATTGCTTACTTATTGTGGCATTAACCAAGATTATTCAATTATTTATTGATGAAAATAACCATTTGAAATTTCTATTTTGAAATGGGTACATAATAAATACTTTAAACTTTCAAATTCCAGGTATTAATTTGTGATACTAATCAGTAACTAATTATTTAAGCTTATCCTAACTCACTTTTTAAATTAATTAATGATATGTTATTTAGAATATATATATTTAGAATATATATATGTGTATTGATTATAATACTTTATATAGTATTTCTAATCCTTAGGAAGAGCTTTAGAGTAAGAAAATGAAGTATAAATATTCAGATATTTAGTTTATTACAAAGAATGATTGATAGAAGTACTACTCACAATGTCTAGATGAGAAAGAAATCAAGGACAATAGATTAAATGTATAATTTTCTTATTATCTGGTGAGCTGGTGTGTCTCTTATATGCACATAAACACATGAGCAGAATGGATACCACTATTAATGTGTTTAAGTGGTACTTAGATTTAGAGACTAGTCTCTGGAGCCATACAGCCTAGGCTTTAATCCTGACCCAGCCACTTAGTAGAGTGTGTTCTTGGAAAAGGTGATTAGGTTATTTATGTCTCACTTTCCCCATTTTAGGAAGTGGCTAATAATAGTACTTATTCATAGGCCTGTTACAAAGATTTTTGTACTTAATAACTGTAAACTACTTGGAATAATGCCAGGCAAGGAATTGTTAATGGGGCAAGGATTATTTCAAGAATATATTTTATTAAGAATAGATAAATCTAAAATAAAATATGGTCGACTCTCACTTTTTTTATTGAAAACAACTAATTTACAACGTTAAATCATTGTACCTTTGTGTATTTTTGCTTTCCTTTCCCTGCATATAGCAGGTGTGTGTGTGTGTATGTGTGTGTGTATTGTGGGAATTTATAAAATCTATTTTATATATTTTCTAATGAAACAATTGTAATGGTAAATCTGATGGGGAGAAAATCCTAAAATTCGAATACAGTGTGTTTGGCTATCTGAGGACCTAAAAATTGTTAATTAGAATGATTATTCATGAGGACGTTTAGATAAATATGTTTGTAGAAATGAGAATTGATAACTTTTGTCTTTCAAAAAGTGTATTACCTTGACAGATGGCAGCTCATGACTAGAGTTCAGAATAACTTTATTTTCCTTTGAAGATCTTCTAGTTGATATGTTGGGGGTTCTTGCCAGCTACAGCATCACTGTCAAGGAGTTGAAGCTTTTGTTCAGCATGCTTCGAGGAGAAAGTGGAATCTGGGTAAGCTGTGGTCAGAGGGAAAAGTACTCTGTATTAGTGCATTAATACTTAATGCTCAACAATTTGTCTCTAGAGAGCTATAAACTTGAATTTGTAATGGAAATTGTTCTCCTTAAAGAGTTTAGTAAATGATGTAAAATTAATTTCTCTCTAGTTAGAAAACAGTCTAGTGTCTAACATGATATATTAGGTATTTTTGCCTAATTTGTACAGTGACATTTCTTTTTCTTGTTTCTTTAGCCAAGACATGCAGTAAAATTATTATCAGTTCTTAATCAGATGCCACAAAGACATGGTCCTGATACTTTTTTCAATTTCCCTGGTTGTAGTGCTGCGGTGAGTTTTAAATACATGTGTTTATTTTTAATTTAGTTCTGTTAAGATATAATTCACATAAAATTCACTCATCTAAAAGTACAATTTGATGAGTTTTAAAGTTTATAATTATAATCACAGTCATGATTTTGAACAATTACATCACTTTCTGAGGTTCCCTTGTGTGTCTTTGACCAGTCCCTTCTCCAGCTTCTGTTCTTTGCAACTTCCAATTTATTTTGTGCTTTTATGATTTTGCCTTTTCTAGAATTTCAAATAAATCTTACAGTATGTAATTTTTTCTGTCAGCCTTCTTTCACTTACTGTAATGCTCTTGAGGTTGCCCATGTTATAGCTTCCAAGTAGTTTATTCTGTTCCTTTTTATTCTGAGTTGGTTACATTTTATGGATGTGCCACAGTTTATCCATTCACTAGTTTATCCAACTCACTACTTGAGTTTTCAGTTTTTGGCTATTTTAAATAAAACTGCTATGCTCATTTGAACATAGATCTTCTGTGGGCATATTTTCTCATCTCTTAAGTTAAAAACATAAGTGAAATTGCCTCAAGAAATTAAAGATAGAGCTATCCTATGACCCAGCAATTGCACCTCTGGGTATTTACTCCAAAGACACAGATGTCGTGAAAAGAAGGGCCATATGCACCCCAATGTTCATAGCAGGAATTGTCCACCATAGCCAAAATGTGGAAAAAACAAGGTGCCCTTCAACAGATGAATGAATAAAGAAGACGTGGTCCATATACACAATGGAATATTACTCAGCCATCAGAAAGGATGAATACCCAACTTTTGCATCAAGATGGATGGGACTGGAGGAGATTATGCTAAGTGAAATAAGTCAAACAGGGAAAGTCAATTATCATATGGTTTCACTTATTTGTGAAACATAAGGACTAGCATGGAGGACATTAGGAGATGGGAAAAATGAAGGGGAAGAATCTGGAGTGCGAGATAAACCATGAGAGACTATGGACTCCAGGAACAGAGTTTTAGAATGGGTGAGCCTGGTGATGGGTATTAAGGAGGAGACAGATTGCATGGAGCACTGGGTGTTATATGCAAACAATGAATCATGGAACATGACATCAAAAACTAATAATATATTGTGTGGTGACTAACATAACACAATAAAAATAAAACAAAATGAAACAAAGCAAAATTGCTGGATTTTATGCTAAGTGTTTGCTTCATTTCATGAAAAAGGGCAGATTGCTTTCCATAGTGGAAAATTTTGCATTCTCATCAATAGTGTATGAGAATCCCAGTTGATCTGCATCCTGGACAATGTCCATCTTTTTAATGTGAGGCATTTAAATGGTTATGTAATGGTGTATCATTGTAGTTATAATTTTTATATTGCCCTAATGACTGATGCTATTGAGCATTTTTTCATGTTTATTAGTTGTTTTTACATCTTTTGTGATATTTGTGTTCAAATCTTTGTTCAGATAAAAAAGTTGGTTGTTTTATTATTTTAAGTGTTCATTATGTATTTGGTATATAACTTAATTTGTCAGATGGATAATTATCAAATATCTTTGCCCAGTCTGGCTTTTCTCTTACTTTCTTAACAGTATTTCCTTTTTTAAAAAGATTTTATTTATTTATTTGATAGACAGAGATTACAGGTAGTCAGAGAGGCAGGCAGGGAGAGAGGAGGAAGCAGGCTCCCTGCTGAGCAGAGAGCCCGACTTGGGACTCGATCCCAGGACCCTGAGACCATGACCTGAGCCGAAGGCAGAGGCTTTAACCCACTCAGCCACCGAGGCACCCCTCTTAACAGTATTTCTTAAAGCAAATAGATTTTATTTTATTTTTTAAAATTTATTTTTATTTATTTGTCAGAGAGAGAGAGAGAGTGAGCACAGGCAGAGTGGCAGGCAGAGGCAGAGGGAGAAGCAGGCTCTCTGCTGAGCACAGAGCCCCATGTGGGACTCGATCCTGGGACGCCGGGATCATGACCTGAGCGGAAGGCAGCCAGCCACTTAACCAACTGAGCCACCCAGGTGTCCCGAAGCAAATAGATTTTAATTTTGGTGAAGTTCAGTTAAACTTTTTTAAATGGCATATGCTTTTGTAATCCAAGAAATTAGTATAAACCAAGGTCATGACCTTTTTTTCTTGCACTTTCTACCAAGAGTTCTTTTGTTTCAGCTCTTACATTTAGGTCTGTGATTCTCTTCATGTGAACTTTTAAAATATGATATGACAGAAGGTTGAAGGTTAAAGTTTTGTTTGTTTTGCATAAGAATATTGAATTGTTTTCTTGACCATTTGTTAAAGAGAGATTCCTTTGACATTGGATTACCTTGGCACCTTTCTTGAAAATTATCTGGCTAGGGGGTATGTGGATTTGTTCCTGAACTCTGGTTCCTTTGTCTTCTGTTTCTGCTTTTATGCCAATATCAGATTGTCTTTATTTTTGTAGCTGTATAGTAAGTGGTTCTTGAAATCAGGTTGTGTGAATACTCCAAATCTGGTCTTTATTTTAAAATAACTTTGGCTATTCTAGATAGCATTTTAATACATGTGAATAGACTTGTCAACTTTTGTAAAATGCTTACCGTGATTTAGATTTTATGATGTTAAATCTATAGAACAATTTGGAGAGATTATTGAGTCTTCTAGTTCATGAACATAGTATATCTCTACCTTTATTTGTTTTCTATGATTTTTCAGTGTTTTGCAGTTTTTAGCATTAAGTTTTAAATATCTTCTGTTTCTCTTCCTATGTACGGGGAGGTTTTTTTTTTTTTAAATTTTTTATTTTTTATAAACATATATTTTTATCCCCAGGGGTACAGGTCTGTGAATCACCAGGTTTACACACTTCACAGCACTCACCAAAGCACATACCCTCCCCAATGTCCATAATCCCACCCCCTTCTCCCAAACCCCCTCCCCCCAGCAACCCTCAGTTTGTTTTGTGAGATTAAGAGTCACTTATGGTTTGTCTCCCTCCCAATCCCATCTTGTTTCATTTATTCTTCTCCTACCCACTTAAGCCCAGCGGGGTGGTTTTTTAATCATCAATGTGTTGATACTAGTGTTGAATTCTGTCCAATGCTTTTTCTGATTTTATTGAAGTGAACATATGGATTTTCTTCTTAATCTTTAATAATATAGTATGTTACAATGATTGATATTTCAGTGTTAAACCAACCTTTGTGTTCCTGGGATCAAAACTAGTTGGTTGCTATGTTTTAATATTTTTGTCCAACACTGGATTTGATTTGCTAATGTAATGCTAAGAAATTTCGCAATTATTTTTATGAGTGATTTGGGGGTGTAGTTTTCTACTATAATATCTTTTTCTGGTTTGGTGTTAGAGTAATTCCTCATATGATGAGTTTGGAATTATTTCTTTCCTTCTATTAAAGAATTTATGTAGATTTGATATTACTTATTCTTAAATGTATGCTAGAATTCACTATTGTAGCTGTTTGGGCCTGGAGTTTTCTTTGTGGGAAGGTTTTAAACTATGAACTTAATTTCTTTAATAGACATAGGGAGGTTTTCTATTTTCTTTTGAGTGAGCTTTGGTAGTTTGTGTCTTCCAAGTAATTTTTCCAGTTAATCTGAGTTGTTGACTTTATTGGTATAAGTTTATCATCATATCCTTCTTATCCTTTTAATGTATGTAGGATATTTAGTGATGCCTCCTCCTTCATTCTTTTTTTTTTTTTAAAGATTTTATTTATTTATTTGATAGACAGAAATCACAAGTAGACAGAGAGGTAGGCAGGGAGAGAGAAGAGAAAGCAGGCTCCCTACTGAGCAAAGAGCCCAGTGTGGGGCTCAATCCCAGGACCCTGGGATCATGACCTGAGCTGAAGGCAGAGGCTTTAAACCACTGAGCCACCCAGCTGCCCAACTCCTCCTTCATTCTTGACACTGGATTTTTTTTTATTGATTAATTTAGCTGGAAGTTTATCCATTTTGTTGTTCTTTTCAAAGAATTCACATTCTCAGTCTACTTGATTTCATCGTTTTCATCTAACATTGTAGCATTGTAGAGAGTATGTCTAACTTTTGACTAGAAAACTGGTTTTGATTTCAGAATCCTCTACTTCATTACTGTGGAGGACTAGTGCCTTAATGTTTCTTGGCTTACCTTCATGTAAAATGTTAGTACTTTCTCATGGAAGAGTGTTAATGTGAGCCTGTAATGAAATAATACACTTTTTCCATATTTAAGTACTATATAAGTTGTACAGATCATGTAAATATTTCTTGCTCTTCGGTTATTAGTGCATAAGTATCCTTGTAGTCTCTCAGTTCATCAACCATTCCCTTAGCTTTTTTTTCCTTAATATTTTGTTACTAACCCTTTTTTTTAGGTTATATTTTTCCATTGTAACAAAATTGTGAAACAAAAATGGGAAAATTAAAAATTTTGAAACAAAAATAATAAAGTTAAAAATCTCTTTCCAGATGAAAGTTAATAATTTTACATATCAGATTGTTAGAGTGGAGCACATATCAAATGTACATTGTGGTGCGTAGCAGGGAAAACAGTGTCACTGTCCCTAAGAAGGTATCAGTTTTCTCAGATTTATGTAATAGTTCTATTTGCATACATACATATATTTTGATATATGTTATAATGTTATAAAAGTGTTCTTGATCTGACATCTAGTAGATAGCAGTCTAAGGAGTGAGAAGAGCCAAGTGTTTTAATAGAAATATTAATCAAGTTACTGTCTTACTGATAGAATCAACAAAACTAGCTAAAACAATGTTTAAACTGTTTTAATAAATGATTTGAATTTCTTCAATAGGGTTGCACGTCATCCTGTTTTTATATATTTGATCCATTTACCAGAAGTCTGTGAATACTTTCTATCAGTATGTAATGCATTTTACACATACATGCATGCACACACACAGAGAATTTTACTTATATGTTTCTAGGGGTGTATGGTTGAGTTATTTTCATTCAGGGAATTTTGATGGACTTAGACTATCTACTCCATCTTTCTTGGTTTTCCCTGTATCACTCATTTTCATGAAGGGTATTATCAATTAGAAATATAGTCTATGTAGTAAAGGAAGCAAAGAAGGAACTAGAACTTTTACAACTCTTATTTCATTTGGGTCATAAAAGCTATGTATAAGATAAATGATATTATTGCTATTAAATTTGTTGTGGAAAGAGCCTCAGCAGTGTTACATGGTTCAGGGTCATAAAGCAGAGTCCCAGCCTGAATTAAAATTTGCTTGACCTTAAATCCAGTGTTTTGTTTTGTTTTTTAGCAATGGATTGGCTTATTTCCAGGTGTGTTATCTTTGGTACTGAACTACTGAAAAATTCAGATAGGAACTGACTTTAAAATCCTTACCATTACAGTGTTTTTGCTAATTTACTTCTGGATGAGCATGATACTGGAAGTCCACAATGAAACTGAGACAAATGCTATTCTAGAGCCTCTCAAGTGTGTGTTTTGTACCAGTTGTAGCAAGATCAACAAAAATTAGTATTATTTCATTATCACTTAAGATTATATTTTTCTTTTGTAAGACTTTTTTTTTTTTTTTTCCTGTTGTAATTTGGTTCACTAGTGTTTGCAACTTTATGTGATTTGGGGCTCTTTCAGTCCTACTATGGAGGTAACAACAAATGATATGTTGGACTGCCTGTCTTTTTCTTAGTGGAAGAGTGGTAGGTCTAAAACACTTGAAGGGCAGCTTGACTCAAATTCTTTCCTCTATCTCTTAGGTTAGTGCAATCTTTAAGTTCTGATTTAGGGTTTAGTGGACTGGATGTTGAAACTGGTGATACAAAAAGTGTATTGGTTGGGGATAAGTCCATGATTTTCTGATATTTATACCTTCCTTGTTTTTTGATCTGTAAAGGCTATGTTTGGCCTTGGTTACTATCACATTTTCTTAAGCTGATACTTTTTTTTCATTGCCTTGTAGGCAATTGCATTGCCTCCTATTGCAAAGTGGCCTTATCAGAATGGCTTCACCCTAAATACTTGGTTTCGTATGGATCCATTAAATAACATTAATGTTGATAAGGATAAACCTTATCTTTATTGGTAAGTAATGTATTTAATTTTCATACTTTCATCTTAAGTATTTCAGTTTTGTAAATATGTAACAGTTTCAAGGCAACATATCAAATAGAATGTATATGTGTTTGTGTGTGTGTGTGTATATATATATTAAAAAATATATAAAAATATATATATTTGTATATGTTAAAACTATAAAGACATATGTCAGTTTATTCATTTTTTGCTATTGGTTTTAGGCAACCTGTGTCACTATTTTTTTCCTTTATTTTTAATTAATTAATTAATTATTTTTTAATTTTTAATTTTTTATAAACATATTTTTATCCCCAGGGGTACATGTCTGTGAATCGCCAGGTTTACACACTTCACAGCACTCACCAAAGCACATACCCTCCCCAATGGCCATAACCCTACCCCCCTTCTCCTGACCCCCCTCCCCCCCAGCAACTATCAGTTTGTTTTGTGAGATTAAGAGTCACTTATGGTTTGTCTCCCTCCCAATCTCATCTTGTTTCATTGATTTTTCTCCTACCCACTTAAGCCCCCATGTTGCATCACCACATATGATAGTTGTCTTTCTCTGCTTGACTTATTTCGCTAAGCATGATACGCTCTAGTTTCATCCACGTTGTCGCAAATGGCAAAATTTCATTTCTTTTGATGGCTGCATAGTATTCCATTGTGTATATATACCACATCTTCTTTATCCATTCATCTGTTGATGGACATCTTCGTTCTTTCCATAGTTTGGCTATTGTGGACATTGCTGCTATAAACATTTGGGTGCACGTGCCCCTTCGGATAACTACGTTTGTATCTTTAGGGTAAATCCCCAGTAGTGCAATTGCTGGGTCATAGGATAGCTCTATTTTCAACTTCTTGAGGAACCTCCATGCTGTTTTCTAGAGTAGTTGCACCAGCTTGCATTCCCACCAACAGTGTAGGAACGTTCCCCTTTCCCCGCATCCTCGCCAGCATCTGTCATTTCCTGACTTGTTGATTATTTTATTTATTTTTATTTATTTATTTTTCATTATTTTTTTCTAATGGTAACATTAGAAAGTCAATATTTACAAGCCTCTTTTTCCAGTCCACATCAGTATAGATTAGTAAGGGGATTGTTAGTGGACAAGCAAGTCCCCAACCCAGGGGAGGAAAAAATAAACTGAACTCCTTCTAGATTTCATTACTTTGCCTTTTTACTTTCTTTGTTCTATGAACATAATTAAGATATGCTTTAAAAATATTAGTGATAACTACAGTGCAAGAAAATAACAAATAATAAAAGTAATTGTTTGATAGATAACTAACAGAATAGGTTGATAAACCCAGATAGGTTGACCTGTAAGGACCAAGAGCTTGATTGTTTTAGTTTACCAATAATGCACAGTAATGAGAAGATCAAACTTTCATTGACTGCCTTAGCATACACTAGGCCTTGTAAATGTTTACATGTATTACCTCATTTAATGTTTGCAATGCTTTGAAATAAGAGTGCCTGGGATTAAGTCTTCACTACATATTGATCCTGTGCTTTGGTGCCTTCAACTGTAAAGTGAAGATAACAGTAGTACCTGTCACATCAGATTTAATGAGAGAATTATTAAGCGCTTTTGAACATTGACTGCTTCAGAAATGTGAGTGCAGAAAATTTGAGCTATTAACAGATCGTAAGCTCTGTTATAAAAGATTATGTAAGGATAGTAGAGAGAGGGAGTTCTAAACAAACGTCTGAACTTCCAAACATAAATGGGTTGAATTTCAGAATGGTCATTTTGGCAGATCATACATATATTTTAATAATACCATTATTTTGCAGAGCATTTACAATTTTTATAATACTGTGCTTAAATTCACAGCTAGGAGGAGTGCTCCCTTAGAAGAAAATAACTGTATTTCATAGACATATTCTCTTTCTTAAATGTACTCCTTTATTTGATTACCTACATCATTTATCAAACTTGGCTCTAACTTTTTTTTTTTGTAATTTTTAAGCTATTTTAAAAGATAAAATAGAATTGGAATTAAGTTGTTTTAAAAAGAGTAGCTGTGTAAATGGTGTCTGTATTTGCTAATTTCAGGGGTCCTGGAAGGAAATGAAGTCTACTTGGTAGGCTTTCATTGGCCATTAATCTGTTTTTATGTATTTGTGATATTTTACCTTGAAATTTCACAAGGTTTTTGATCTGTAGTCTTATTTTCTCAATTTAAAGTTCTTCTTTAGTTGTTCTAAACCTTTTATGGTTTAATCTTTCTTTGGTACATGTAATACTCTTTTACTCTATGGGGAAATGAGTTTCATTTTTATAATAGTGTTTTATATTTTATTTATTTAATAATTTTTAGAAATATAGTTCTTTGTATCAGAGGATATTATACTATTCTCAGTTTTCTTTACAGCTTTCGTACTAGCAAAGGAGTTGGTTACTCTGCTCACTTCGTTGGCAACTGTCTAATAGTCACATCACTGAAGTCTAAAGGAAAAGGTTTTCAGCATTGTGTGAAATATGATTTTCAACCACGTAAGGTAGGTATAAGTAAATGTTTCTATTGAGAATGACACAATTCACCATTTCCCCATCTTAAAATTCACCTTTTATGACTTCTGTAATATTCTCTTTCATTGGTTTTTCTTATGACTCATAGTGCTTTTCTCTTCTCCTTGTCTGCATTTTCTTTTTATTTTTTTGTCTAACTATTCACATAAAAAGTCTCTTGACCTCTCACAGTATCTGTCTCACTTACTTGCTCGCTGGGATCTATTCTATGGCATTCTTATAGTAAATACTTACTGCGTACTTACTGAGTTCCAGACATTGTTGTAGGCACTAGAAAGAAGACAGTGAACAAAACAGATAACATTCCTGCTTTTGTGGAGGATATAATTTTTTGAAAATTTTTCTTCAGTTTCATGATAAGCTTTCCACTATTACTCTTACCTCCAAGCTCTGTTCTTATATCTTACAGCTCTGTTATATCTTATAGCTCTGTTCTTATATCTACCAAAGATACTGCCATGTAAATGTCTTTCTGGCCCCTCATTTATTTACAGAAAATGTAACACTGAATTTACATTTCCAGTCCCATATTCAGTATATTCTTAAGTCCCCTGTTTTGATTAAGCTGCTTAATCAAAACCAAAGACTACCATCTTCATGATAGTGGGGACTTGAATCGTCTTTGTTCTTCACCCCCTTTTTGATCATGGTTCTTTACTGTGTATCTCTGTAATATATGTCTTTAAGAAAATTCCTTAGTTGTTGCTTAAATTCTTCATATTGTTCTCTCCTTATCTTGGATCCTTTGTCTCTTCCTCTCCCAAACTATTTGTATACTAATATCTGATTTATGGTCATGATCATATTATTCCACTGCTCAAACCAGTCATTAGCTTCTCACTAACTATAGAATAACTTCACATTCTTAGTCTAGTCCTTCATGATTTGGATTTTTAGCTTTTTACTTATCCTCTTTACTCTGTCAAAACTGAACTACTCTACGTGTTTCAGTTTTTATCTTTTCCTTTTCAAATGTTCGGTCTCTGGTGTGAAAACATTTACGTGTCTCCTCATTTATGGCTATTGGTCTTCAAATCCCACCTTATTGATAGGTTCCATTCCATATAACACCATTTCTGTGGAATCTTTCCTTGATTTCCTTGCTTTCCAATATAATCTCTCTCATTGCATATTATTTCAGTATTTCTTATAGCAATTATTTCTCTTAAATCTTTATTATTCATATGTGCATTATTTAGTAACTGTTGAAACTAAGCTATGTGTTAGATTCATCTTTGTATTCCTTCATAAACTTGCCACAGAATTCTGATCTTGGTGGATTGCTAATAATATATGTTGGATTAGTGCATAAAATATGCTTTAACAACCAAAGAGAACCCTTTGTTTCCTGAAGGAGTAGGTTCTGTTTATCTGGACAGCTAATTTCTGTTGAGCAGTTTATTTTCTAGTGGTGTAAAATAAATGAGGTGTTACTGTTGATAAAGTGAGAAAGGAGGCCTGGGTGTTGTTGTGGTCATTGCTCTTTCTGGGGCAGTATGCCAAGGACCTTTTCCATGTGGCAGGAGTAAGAAAGGTAGTCATGGCAATAAAGGCCAAGTAATGTGGTTGTTACTATGTGATACATTTTTAAAATCGAAAGTTCACCAGCCTTTCTTGTTGTTCTAGCACAGTAATATACACTGCAAAAACTAAGTTAATTATTGGATTTATAGAGAATTAGAGTATTATCCATGAGCATTAAGAGAGATTTTATGCTTTTTGACAAGGTGTTTTATACAGGTTTAATGGAAAATATAGTCACTTAGAATCCTAGCTACTGACACATTCTTATATCTTTATTTAGATCCTAAAATTTTGGTACATAATTTTGTATATGTCATATATAATAATTTATGGAATATATAAATTTGCTGTATGTTATATGGAAATAATACAGTGTCTTTTCAATTTTCAGCATGTTTATGAAAACAGTATTAAAGAGTTTTAACAATTACATTATTAATTCAAAGTTTATTCAAAGGCAAACTTATATATGAACTTTGTTATTTAATGATAGTTTTGAGGAATTATGTATGAAGAGCATTTGCAGAAATTTTGCTTTAATTACCGTTCTATCTTATTCTTCTTCTTCCTTTGCTTTTCTCCTCCTCAATATTCTCTTGTCCCTCTTTTGCCTCTAATTCCTCTTGTTCATCCTTTTCATCTTCCCCTGTTTCCCCTTCTTTTTCCCTTTTCCCTCCTCCTCCTTTTTCTTGTTCTTCTTCCCTCTTCTTCCTCTGACTTCACTTGATTTAGATATTAGAACCAGTTTTTAGACTGGAGATTCAGACTTCACAGTAGTTTTTAAATGTGTACATATCATGCACTATGGATTTATAGATATTTAGCTCTTTCAAAAGGTCAGGTGTTAAACCTCTAGATTTGGTAATACAGAGAGATTTTTCTTGAGGGAGTTTTAGTTAATTCTGGTAGTCCTGAATCGTGTTTCCTGAGATTGAAGGTTGCAGTGATTTCTGCTTCTTCAGTAATGCTGACTTCAAGGAGGGAATGTTGCTCTACAGCTAATGTTTTGGCCCATTAAATATACCTTTGCCTAATATCTAGTAGAATATGGATCTTCAGAGACCAGGTTGAAATGCACTTTTAAAAGCCTACTCTGAACATAAAAAATAACAAGAGAAAATGCAGAGAAATGTGTAACTGTGTAACTAGATTTATGAGATATAATTTGCTATTACCTGGGGTTTTTCTAGAGAAATGTTCCATTTTATATATGTGTGTGTGTGTGTATAAAATATTTTAATGGACTCCATCTGTGTGTAAGAGTAACTAACCATTTGAAAGTTCTCAATCTTAAAAAAAAAGGACAGAAATAATAGGAGTTCCTATTTCCACATGTTTAAGGCCAGTTACCCCTTCCAGGTTAAAGGGTCTTTTGGATATATGACAGTGAGATTGTCTACCTTCTTTAGGGCACACTCTACATTTTGCCCACGGGAATATTTATCCACAGGAACAACCATAACAGAGATGATGAGCCCACATATAGCAGAGGGATGCCATTTCTTTTTCTTTCTTTTCGTTTGTTTTCTTGTTTGCTTATGATCCCATGTGTGTTTTGCCATGTATTGATGAAATTATGATTTAGGATGGGGTTTTCAAATACACATTTAAAAATTTTACCTGAGTCTAATAAAAATATTTGCTTTATGTTTAAGCAATAGTAATAGCTATTTTTATTAAAGAATATCAGTGTAACAATCATTCATTAATATATACTTGGAAAATAGCTTAAAAAGCAATGATTCAAAATAAATTTTTATATTAGATCGGAGGTTCTTTTTTCCTTGATACAAATCACAGTTAGTTCCTATAACTTCAGTTGTCCCTCCATCAGAAATTCTGACTTATTAGATTTGAGATGACACCCAGGAGGGTTTGCCAAATGTGCCAAACTATTTTGAATTTCCTCAGGAATTTGTAATAAATACAGCTTCTTAGAATTAGAATTTTCGTATTAGGAATATGTTTTTAACAAATGCTCTAGGTGATTTTTTTTTTTTCATTAGATAAGTTTAGATAACAGTGGTTTGAAGAGTATAAATAAGGAAAGTTAGGGTAAAGTTAAGAACCAAATAAAATTGTCATTAACCAATAAAAGCAATTTAACCCATTTGTTCTCTCTGTTTTTGTTTCTATGCTATTTCCTTATGAGAGATACATTCCCATTTGTAGCAGCTCTGTATACATTGATTCTAAGGAGTCTTGGCCGGTGCAAGGCCATAGAGTGATAGAGGTTTTGAAAAACCTGTTAAGATTCTCAGAAACCTTGAAAACCGTAGTATTTTATTTTATTGTTTCATTATTCAAGATAAATACATTCTTTTTTTTCCTTATTTTTCCAGAAGATGCCCTAGCTAAATTGTTATCGTTTAATAAGGTATTTAACTGACCTTTCAAAAAGAAATGTTTATATTAAAACTTTCGCTTCCTTACCTGTACCACTTACAGATGTTTGACCTTGTGTTAATACCTATGTGTTAGCTACTGTTGGTATTTGTATAATTATCATGTTATATTTTCCTGTGAATTCTTTTTTTTTTTTTTTAAGATTTTATTTATTTATTTGACAGATCGAGATCATGAGTAGGCAGAGAGGCAGGCAGAGAGAGGAAGGGAAGCAGGATCCCTGCCGAGCAGAGCCCGATGTGGGGCTGGATCCTAGGACCCTGGGATCATGACCTGAGCCCAGGCACCCCTTTCCTGTGAATTCTTATTACAGGTTTTTTTCTTGTTTTCTTTTATAGATCTATTTTTGAGTCTTAATTAAATGCAGACCTTAGTAGATGTACATACTATCATATGATACACAGTTTCCAGCTTTCCTCCCATTTCTTTAAAAACTAGTCAAAACTATCAAGTCAAAGGTTGAGCTCTTTGGAATTGAAAAAGCATTTGTCTATTATATATAAAGGATATATTGATATACCAAGAAAAGAGAACAGAAAAGTTAATTTTCCTGAAACTACATTGATCTTCACTGAGATCAGTTCATTCACTCAACTCTGCATTCATTTATTCATTCATCAGTTTTATCAAATATCAGTGTTATGACCAAAAGCAAACTCTGTTATTCCATATCTTGTTATCTGGCTAATTAAGTGGCTAACTGTATTAATTATCTCAAGTTAATGGTACCGCAACCAAATTAAGTAAAAAATTGGAAACTATCTTACATTTGCCTTTTTTGTATCAGCACTTTCAGTCAGTTCTGTTAATTAGTCCCTATCCCCCTTCTTTTAATTACAAATACCTTTATCTTAATTTAGGCTTTTATAGTTTTCTTACCTGAACCTTTGCAATAGTTTTCAGCTTTATCTTTAACCACATTTTCCTAACTAACCCACTCACTCACTATAGCTGGTTATTTCCTAAATTGTGAAGATGATTATTTCACTTTCCTGCTTAAAATTCCTAGTGGTACCACATTATGCAGAAACAAAGTCCAATTACTAAAGGTGTCTACACTTCTCTTTACAAGCTGACCTTTGTTATTGCAGCTAAATCTAAACACGGAGAAAAATTTTGTCAGGACTCTGTGTTATAATGTGAAGTATTAGGCTTCTTCTGCTTGGAATGTTTCTTTCCCTCCTTTTTCCGCAACAGTTTGTATTCATCCTTTAAGCTATATCTTAAGTTTCAGTTTACTCTTTTAGTGACTTCTTTGTTAGCCTTCCTTCTCCATTTGTCTTGTCTTTGCCCTATGCCTTCAGTTAGTCATTACTTCTTTTGCTCCAAATCTGTGTTTTAGATATTTGTGATGGTTTTATAGTTGTTTTTATGTTTGTTTTTCTGGTGAAACCTCCTTAAGGGTTTATATGTTATCTTCGTATGCCCACAATCTGGGTGATACTTGGCATGAAACAGATGCTCAGTAAATTTTTTAAATGAGGGAATGACCCTGAGGAGTAAATAGTGTTAATTCCAGCAGAAAAAAATCTCATTTGGGGACATAGTGCATTAAAAAATGAATATATATTTAGTTAATGCTATCTTATTTATATGGGTACTAAATATGTATTAAGAACTGTCCCTTATAATTTTCATATGTTGTCTATTATCTGTAATATTCACAGTCATTCCATAAAGCAGGCATTATTATTCCTCCTTTTTTAGACATGGAAGTTTTTTCAGAGAGGCTAAATAATTTGCCAGAAGCCATAGAGCTGGTAACCTGGGAACTCATTTTATATCTGTATGAATTTGCAGTTTGTATTTTCCAGCCCAGTACACTAAATTATCTGGTACACAGGAAAAAGAGCTCAATAAATATTTATTCAATAAGTACTTTTCTATATTAGGTATCTCAGTAACTATAATAATACACCTAATATTATTTATCTTAAACTTGTCTTTGGATAGCAGGAAGTCCTCTTCTATTTAAAGACATTTTTTTATGTGTATTCTTCTTAGAAATTTGAAATTTCTAAAAATTTTACTCCAAAATATAAAGATTATATTTCCTGTGTTACCTAGATGGCATTCTGATGGAAAATTTTCAAACTCAGTGAGGGTAACATAGGTACATTTGATTTCTGACACATGTAAACTGTAAGATTTTTCTTAAATTTATTTAAAGCTTCATTTTCATGGCTTTTGCCTGATAATTTCATAGTATTTAGAAATACAAGTTGTTAAATGACTGACTTTAAAGATTTTCTTCTGCTTTTAGTCAGGACAAACATATATATTGGTTTCTGATCCAGTGAAGGTTTAGTTTGCGATAATTGGAGTTAAGGATTACCTAAAATGAAAACAACTTTTAAAAAGGCCCATGTTTTAGGGGTTCAGCAGTTTGACCTGACATTTTGTTTCTATAATTGAGGAACAGTGTTGTTTGTGTTATTGTCTTCCATGACGTTTGAGTGCACAATTTTTATTTTCTAAATCAAAATGAAAGAAATTGAATTTTGTTCAAAGTTTTTCAGACACCTTGAAAGAACTAATATTTTAGTGGTTGGGAATTATTACTATAGGTTTATGTTTTTGAAAATATGCTATATGAAATAATTGAATAGTATTTCTAAGAAATTTGGGAAATAAAGTATGTATTATATATTTTTAATTTGGGGGAGGAAACTAAATCTAATTTTCCCTCCTTAACCACTGAAGGCATACTTGTTCAAGTATCTGTAAATTTTTGAATTTTTTTAATATTTTAGAAAAATATTGCTGTATTCTCAGCCTTAGAGTAAGGGTTGGAGCCACAAATTGTTACAGAACTTAAACCATTCTGTATCAAAGTATACACTTAAAATGCTTTTGGTTGAACTTAGGAGCTATAAAGTTAGAACTTAATATAAACTCATTCCTAGATTCTTAATGCATAGTCGCACATTATCAGGTTAAAAATATATAATTATACTTGGACCTAATAAATCTAAATTGTGGAATTGAAATTACCTAAATTTCATTATAAATGTTAAAATGTTGTTCCTCTGACAGGTCTTTCCTGACCATACAATCCAAAGTAGAATCCTAGGTTATTCTTTCTCAGTTTACAGTGGTTTTGTTTTTCCCCCTTTGTAGAGTTCATTGTTCATCATTTTATATATCTTTATATATCTAATCTGTGTCTCTTTCATTATACCATGAATTTCAGGAGAGTTGGACCTATGCTCTGTCTGGCCAAACTTGGGCATTTGTGGTGCCTGGCAGAATATACATGTTATTAAATGAATGAACACAAATATATTGTATTTCCATAATATTTGGATCTTAGTATAATGGAAGGAGTATCATTCCAGAGTTCAAGGTGTTCTAGGTCTGTCTTCATCACAGATTTATTCTTTATGAGTCACTTCTTCCATCTACAAAATGAGAAATAAGGGGAAACTTGAAATAGTAAGGTGTAATTGTTATTATATCAAGCATTTTTGTATTGTGTATGAATGTTATGATTGCTTTTTTAGACAATAACTAAACATGACATATTAAGGTCTTTAAAATTTTTTTTATTTAAGTGGTACATGATCAGCATTGTCCACATTTATAATCGATGGAGGAACAGTGAAATTCGGTGTTATGTTAATGGGCAGCTGGTATCCTATGGTGATATGGCTTGGCATGTTAACACAAATGATGTAAGTTTTTTGTTTTTAATCTGTGCTTTAATGTTTTTCAGTGTGTGATCTGTCATTGTTCATAACATGAATTGTATAAAAAATAGTTTGGAAGGAACTTAATAGTTATACTTTCAAAGTTATTTTCTTTTAAGTGAATTTTTAGGTCTTTAATATAATTAAGTTGCTAAAATAGACAATTAGTGGTAAAAAAAAAAGAAAATTTCTCAATAAATTAAGTATTAGGTCAAAAACATCTATGCAGTATTCTATTCTTTTCAAAATTTCAGTCAGTTAAAAACTGGGTCTTGTACCTTATTTGGATGTGATAAGAAGATTCTAATTACAAAATGAATAAATATAACATTTAGCCAGTATGATAAATGCTGTGGAAAAAATTTTAGTGGGACTAGGTATAGAAATTATAGGTGTAGGGAAGTGGGAAGCCAGATGGTATGAGATGATTTTAGAAGAGTTGAGGGAGCAAGTCATGTGAATATTGAGGAGAAATATCCCATTTGCTGGAAGCAGTGAGTGCAGTCTTTGAGACAGAGCTGAGAAGTTAATTGAAGAAAAAAGCAATCACTTTGTCTAGAACAGAGGGAGGAATGGACAGAATAATGTTTAAGAGATAAGGCTAGGTAGACAGCAGGGAGTGAAATCATGCAGGGCCTTATGTGCAGACACAATACCTGGATTTTCCCATCTTACCCAACATTAAAAATCTTTGGAAGGTTTTGAGCAGACGAGTGATGTAATGCTGGTGCATATGTTAAAAATATCAGTCAGGCTGCAGTATTGAGAATATTCTGAAGGAAAAAAAAAATGACAGAAGTAGGGAGATCAATTAAGTGATTTATTTTGTAAATAACAAACAATACTAGTTTTGACTTGCCTGTTAACAGTGAGAGAGGTAACACAGTTGGATTCCGGATAGAGAATATCTAGAGTTAAAACCTCAAGAGCTCTGTTCTCGGCTTTCCCCTGTCATTATCCTGGCCTGTTAGAACCAAAGGAAAATATGTTTTCTAGTGCCAAAAGTATTCCAAACCCAATAATATACGAGCATTCCAGCATGCCTGGTTTTACAAAAACTTATATCTTTTTAACAAAATTCACTTCTTAGTATTGTCTGTATCTCTCCAGACTTTAATTTACTCAAGAGCAGGGTCTCTTGTTCTCTCTGGTTTTCTTCCACATAATACTGTATGCACAGTCCATTGCTTTTGCCCTAAGTCAAGAGTACCCCCGAAGACCATATCTGAACCTTGACCTGTTTTTGCATGACCTAAGAATCTTTGTGGGTTTTTTTTTTTTCATTTTTAGAGGTTTTTCTTTTTCTTTTTTTTTTTTTTTAAATATTGAGACAAACAAAAATCAAAAAAGATTATATGGTAGAAACCACATGTGGCTTGAAAAGTTTAAAATATTTACTGTCTATTCATTTATAGAACAAGTTTGCTCTTTCTGCCCCAGAAACTCATAGTGGGGCCAAAAACAGTCAATTTTTGAGAATGATTTTGCAGAGTTAGAATACATAGATGCAATTCTACTTCATATCTGCCTTCCAAAGGGGAGACTTT
The DNA here is from genome assembly GCF_022355385.1 of Mustela nigripes. Classification (NCBI taxonomy): domain Eukaryota; kingdom Metazoa; phylum Chordata; class Mammalia; order Carnivora; family Mustelidae; genus Mustela; species Mustela nigripes. Next base: position 16,566,226 of record NC_081571.1, read on the forward strand.
TTAATTATAGAGTGGAAGAAACCCAAGAGATTTTGACGACTTTCACTAACTCTACAGTTATATTTAAAAAGGAAGGAAGGAAGGAAAGAATGAAGGAGGGAGAAAGGAAGGGAGAGAAAGAAAGAAAAGAAAAAAAAGACTTAGATTTTTAAATTATTTGCAGTGGTGTACCAAGAAATGGAGAGGTCTGGGCAATAACACATATGTGCACATAACATTATGCAACAAATTCTTCAGTTCCTATAGTTTTAATTACAGTTTGGGTATCTGTTGATGAGTTTCTGTCCTCATAGTTCATTCACAGATATTTTGTCATTTTATTGAAGCGCCAAAGGAAATCCATATATATTTAATGTCTTGCTTACTAGTGCTAAGGAGTGTAATATCCTGTGAGGATGGGGGAAGGAAACCAGGGCCTAATATTTGGTGAGATTTTAAGAAGCAGAGATGGGAAGGGTCTTCATAAATGTGGCTTCTTAAGGTCTTGAACTCTTCCGATGGAGAGCACCATACCACGTGCTTTAGGTGGCAAATTTTGGTGATCGATATTGATTTGATTCTGCATAATGCCTACTCATGGAAGAGAGGGAAGTGATTTTTGTTCTGTCCTTGACTTAGTGTGGAGAGACAGAGGAATATATATCCCTGGGGGAGACATTAGTTTCAAAAATTAGGGCTTATGTGTTTATGGTTAACATATGGAATAGTCATTCTCTGATTTAGATGAATCTCTCTCTATATGGACAATTGTTAAATGATTAGAGTTTTAAAATTAGTTTTACTTTTGTAAATAAAATTATAAGCCCTCTTGCCTTTAAGATAACATTTCTATAGTGGTTAAGTGATTATTGAATAGATGATTTGTTTTGTTTTGCTTTTGTATAGATATAAAATATTTAACTGATACACTTTTTCTGAAAGTCTTTAGCTGGTCTTTATTACTTCAATACTCCATAAAGTCTTAAGTGATGCTTTCTTCTGTTGTTATTGTTATATTTTAAGGTATTCATGACAGTGAAGGCAGTTGTCTTTAAATATTTTATCATTACAAAATAATACATTGATTTTTTTTTTTGTGACTTTTTAAAAAATAGAGCTATGACAAGTGCTTTCTCGGATCTTCAGAAACTGCTGATGCAAATAGGGTGTTCTGTGGTCAACTCGGTGCCGTGTATGTATTCAGTGAAGCGCTCAACCCTGCACAGATATTTGCAATTCATCAGTTAGGACCTGGATATAAGGTAGTAATAAGTATCTTGTTATAAATTCTGTGGAAAGTTTTATGTGAACTCTATGTGAAATGTGATACTATATAATATATAGCAATAATCTTCCTTCAAGGTGGTTTCAGAGTTATCTCTGCTGTTTGGAACTCAGCTGTTATTACAGGCTTCATTTTGTTTCCAAGGTGCTTTTTCTCTTTTTCACTATTTTCATGAAGTTTTAAAATTCTTTTTATGTTTTTTATTTTTTTTTTATTTTTTTAAAAAGATTTTATTTATTTATTTGACAGAGAGAGATCACAAGTAGGCAGAGAGGCAGGCAGAGAGAGAGGGGAGGAAGCAGGCTCCCTGCCAAGCAGAGAGCCCGATGCGGGACTCGATCCCAGGACCCTGAGATCATGACCTGAGCTGAAGGCAGCGGCTTAGACCACTGAGCCACCCAGGCACCCCGAAGTTTTAAAATTCTTCAGAATATTTTCTAATATTAAAGCCATGGCTTTTGTTAACATAATTCTGAAATATGCTTTTATATTTTATAAAAGCATATTGCTTAATGTGGAATTTAAAATCTCAAATTTTGAAATATAGATGAACACATGAAATGACCATTATTGTTCAAATTAGAGATAATTTGGAAAGAATAAAGATTTAAGAAGAAAATAGTCTAAAATTACATGTGACTGAAATTAATTCAGTTTTAGTTTTTACTTTTGCTCGTCCTTTACAATAGGTGGAGAAGGTCAGTATAGTAGTGAGTATCTGAGTTTTGCAAAATCAATTATTTAATATGATTTATCATATTCTTCCTGTTTTTTAACTTTCAAAACGAAGACTGAATTAGGCAAGATACTGCATTCCCATATATAAATTAGTTTTTAATGTACAGTATACCTGTAATAATAAGAAATAAGAGTTTTATTTAAATTACATTAGAAGCTGTGACATCCCAAACATTTAGGAGCTGAGAGAAAATTATGGGGTGTAAGTCAAAGTATTTATAAGTTTATGTCTTGCATGGAAGAGCTGTTTTCTTAAAAACAGTGTTCAAATAATCAGTATGAAGACTATATTATGAAAACAGGGGTACAAAAATAAGTCTGTTCCCAGTATATATAAAATAATCAGAATAATATTAAATGACAATAATGCTGTTATTTTTGTGTCAACGTGAAAATATTTGCTACGATCTATTTTCCATATCATTAATTTTACTATCCCTAGAAACGACTTTGTGCTTATACAGCACTTTTTATTCTGTCATTCCTTTAGTTTCGTTTGGGTCATGGTTCTGCCATGTGTTGGCTTTGCATGGGAATGTTTCTGTAATTCAGATTTTTATGAGACTGACACGCTATCTACTGCACTAATGAGGCACCTTGTAATTCAGATTTTTAAATTAATGTACTTTCTTTTGTTTTTTTTTTTTTTAAAGATTATTTATTTATTTATTTGACAGAGAGAGAGAGAGAGAGATCACAAGTAGATGGAGAGGCAGGCAGAGAGAGAGAGAGAGAGAGTAAATAAAAGGAGGGTATTACTAATCAGACAAAGCATTAGATTTGGTAATAATTTGTAAAGCAAAAATTTCTCACTGTAATTTTTTCTAGTATGGAAAAATTTACTGTGAGTTAAGTTCTGTTTGATGTGGTTATTCAGTGGCTACAAGTATCTTATACAGTGGCTTTTTGACATGAGTTTGCAAAACAGATTTTAAAATTCTGATATTTTATAATTGTTATTGTACATTTCCTAATTATTAAGCACTTTGTCTGCATTGCTAAATTTTTCAGTACTAAAATTTTGCTTTGTGTTTTGTCCTCCCTTCAATAAAATGATAGCATAGTGATTCTTTATCAGTTTATTATATTATGATAAAGATCTAACTGATATAGAAAAAATATACAGAGTTAGTTAGTTAAAAATCACTTTGGAGGAGTGTCTGAGTGGCTCAGTTGGTTAAGTGTCTGCCTTCGGCTCAGGTCACGATCCCAGGGTCCTGGGATCGAGCCCCACATCATTGGGCTCCCTGCTCAGCAGGGAGTCTGCTTTTCCTCTTCCTTCTGCTTTTCCCCCTGCTTATGTGTGCATTCTCTCTCTTTCTTTTTCTCTCTGTCTCTCACTCTCTCAGATAAATAAATAAAAATCATTAAAAAAATCATTTTGGAGGGTTTCTGATATTTGCTTGAATAGGCAAACTCCTAAGAAAGTAATATTCCCACAATAACCACTTTCTGCATGTTATATAAAGAACTATGCGAGGCTCTAAAAACTGAGTAAATGCAGCCAGGTTTTAGAGAGGTGTTAAAACATGAAACAGGTGATCAGAATGGGCTGAATTCCCTACTTTTTACTTTGATAGAGAAACTTTGTGGCCAGGAATTATCAGCCACAAAATTTTTAAGAAGTGGAAATTTTAGAACTGAAAATACATCTGAAGTTAAGAAAAATTCACTGTATAGGTTTATTATTAGCAAAATTAATATGATAGAGAAATAAACTTGGATATAGGTTGACAGAACCATTAGAAGAAAAGGAAAAGATTAGGGGGGAAAGAAGAAAACCATAGAGATGAATGGGATGGTTTAGAAATGTCATATGCAATGTATAAGAAAAAATATAGGAGGAAATAATGGTCAAAAACTTACCAAATTTCATTAAAAACAAAGACAAAAACAAAAACAAACATATTTATAGATTGAAGGAACTTTGTAAACTCCAAGGAAAATAAAGTCAGGGAAACCACAAAGTGGGAGCAGAACCTGTCAACCCAGTCACTGGGCATCTGCCTTGGGCTCAGGTCATGATCCCCGGTCCTGGGATCAAGCCCCACATTGGACTCCTTGCTGGGCAAGGGAGTCTGTTTCTTCCTCTCCCACTCTGCGTGCTTGTGTTCCCTCTCTCTCTGTGTCTCTCTCTGTCAAATAAATAAATAAAATCTTTAAAAAAATAGGATCTTACTTGATAGATTGTAACAAACACTGATTGTGTTTTACTGTGACTAGGATAGAGGGGTTTAGACAAGGCAGATAGCAACAGAAAGTAATGGAACTTGTTTGGAGTTTTGATAAGCCATACTTAAAATAATACTGTAAGAGGTCAGCTTTTGCATAAAATGAGGTAAATCCAGGAGGATTTTCTGTTCCTGTGAATATGGACTAAAGGTGCAAGAAGAGATTCAGAGGTTACCCAATTATTTTTGCCTGAACAACTGAATTGATGGGCTTTTTATTTACTGAGATAGGAAAGATTTGGAAAGACCAAATTTGGGGGAGAAAAGTCAAGGTTTGTTTATAGATATATGATGTTTGAGATGCCAGTTAGACATCTAAATGGAGAAGTGATGTAAGCCTGGAGTTTGGGGAGGAGTCTAGGTTGGAGATGGAACTTTAGCATTGGTAGGGTATAGACAGGATTTAAAGCTCTGAGACTGGATTTTGATACCAATGAAATGAGTTCAGAGATAAAAGATGACTGAGTAATGGGTCTTTGGAAAAGCCAAAGTTTGCAGGTTGTGGAGATGAGAAGGACCTAGTAAGGGGAAATTAGAAGGAGAGCAAGGGAGTAAGAGGAAAATGCAGGAGAGTGGTGTCCTGGATGTTTTTAAAAGAAGAAGAGGTGATTAATTATCAAATGCTGCTGCCAGGTTGAGTAAATTCAGGACTAAGAAATGGCTATTGCATCTAGCAGCATGGAAGTCATGGGTGATCTTGATTATCACACTTATGTTAGCTGAAGTGGGTGAAAGTACTTTCATTTAATGAAGACAGTAGTATTTTTTCAGAATTGAAAGAGAAACATTAGTTTATGATTGAAAGTGTAGTTATTTAGTTTTGCTTGTATGATTCTAATACATTATGTGAGAAGGCTTTACCTCTCTGCCTCTGTAATATTCTGTAACTCCCATTTCTATCATTTTGTCCTTTTGAAGAATTGTTTATATGTAGCTGTTTTTTCTGGTCTCCTGGTTATTTGCTTTTACTGTACTATACATTTATTTATGTTCAATATATTTGTAAATAAAAATTTGATAGGAAAACACCTGAGTAATATGTACTCATGTGCATATGAATATGGTTACATACATTTTCTGCAAAATAGTGAAGCTTTATTTTCATTTTAGTCACTATCTTTAGGGTGATACGAGCATATTCAATGTATGCTACCATTTCTCAAGTTAGTTGCAGTTCTTTTGGAATTGCTTTTGAAAGGTCAGTTTTTAAGTTACACAAGAAAACAGTTCTCATTACTTTAGAGCTACGCTATATTTTTGATAATAGATGATTTTGTGATACCTATTAATTCATCAGACATGGCTTCAAGTTGCTCTTCCTTTTCCAAAAATTAAATCTATCCCTTGAGGATGACAGTTTGCTTTCAAAAATAAAATTTAAAATGCTGTAATGTTCGATTGATAGTGGAGTAGAGATTGGGAGTGGAGAGCAGATCTCAGAGAGCCCTGAGTAGCTCTCCTTCCACTTTCTCCCCTTCAGGAACCACCACTGCTGCTTCTGGCCCAGCTCACCATCATTGCAACCTTAGCAGTGAGGCCAAGATCTAGCCTCTAAGTGAGCGGCATCAAGGGCAGCCTCATATTGGCAGTGCCTGAAGGGTCAAGTTTATCACAAGGAAGTTTTTGGGAACAATAAAATGGTTCAGTGAAAGAAACAGATAAGATTAAATCAACAGGAATGATACCAGAGAATATGTATTTGTACACCAGGAAGTACCTTTGCAGTGTAGAAGATAAAAAGTCTGTCGAGTTTGATATTGTTGAAAGGATAAAAAGGGTGCAGAGGCAGCAAATGTTACAGGTCCTGGTAGATTTCCAGTGAAAGGCAATAAATGTGTGGCAGACTGTAACCTGCTAAATTATATACACTATCCACATTGCAGGGGCCTCCACGCAATTACCAGTAGAATTTCTAGAATAGTGAGAATGGGGAAAAGAATGCAGGATCAGAAAGTACTCCTGAAGACCAGGACCTAATTCAGGCCACGGTGCCTACTTTACTACATGGGGAGACCTTATGTATGTTGACCACAGTATTCCAACCTTCCTGTACGGGGAGAAGTGATGGAGGGTGCTGACAACCAGGATGCAGGAGAGCAGGGTTGACCAGTGAGACAGAATATGCATTGGGGTTATAAAGGACCATTCCACAGGGGCTCTCCTTGCCGAAGATGGACTAAAGAGGATGGCAGTGAAAGAGATAAGGAGAATCAAGGAGATGAGACCCAAGGTCAGCAGCCATCTCAACATTCTGTACTACTACAACTTCAACTACCAGAACACAGAAGCCCAGAAAGCCCTAAGTGACAAGAATGCAAAGAGACAAAGCTGCTGGTCCACCAGTGGAGCATTAGTCCCCTTACCAAGGCTGTACAGGGTAGGGCTGAGTAACTGCAAGCTTATTATCTCTGCCATCATCCCACCATTGGTTTGATCATCCAAAAAGAGGATGTGAATATGACATTTCTACAATGAAAAATAACAGAAGGTTGGAGCTAAAATGCTTGATTTTTGTTCATTGACCAGATAGTTAAACTTTCTCCATTATCTCTGCAGACTGGAATTTTTATTATCTTTACCTCAAGATGTCTATTTTTTGGTAATGGCAATTTTTTTCTTAAAGCCTGGTTTTCTTCACTATAGTTACAAAGGTTTTTAAATTGTCTCATGTCTGAAAAAGTTGAGATTTTTAAGAACCCCATTTTTAATTTATAATAAATGTTTACAACTTTTTTTTTTCCAAAAAACTGAACAAATTGCAAACACCTTTTAATAAAGTTCTTTAAAAATGTTGTAGATTTTGAAAATGTTTTTAAAAATTCTAGATAAAACGCGGGGTGCCTGGGTGGCTCAGTGGGTTAAAGCCTCTGCCTTCACCTCAGGGCATGATTTCAGGGTCCTGGGATTGAGCCCCTCTTCGGTCTCTCTCTTCTTTGGGGAGCCTGCTTCACCCCCTCTCTCTCTGCCTGCCTCTTTGCCTACTTGTGATCTCTGTCTGTCAAATAAATAAATAAAACCTTAAAAAAATCCTAGATAAAAGGAATGTTTTGAACAATAGACATTCTATTATGTGTATTTCTAAGGTAATTCTTTTGGAAAATATGCGACTTGTGATCATATTGTTTAGTAATATTTGCTTTACAGTATCAGGGGTTGGGTGTTTGGGTGGCTCAGTTGGTTAAGCATATGCCTTCAGCTTAGGTCATGAACCCAGGGCCCTGGGGTTGAGCCCGGCCTCGCGCTCCCTGCTCAGTGGGATTCTGCTTATCCCTCTCATATGCACTCTCTCTTTCTCTCTCAAGTCCTCTCTTTCTCTCAAATAAATAAATAAATAAATAAAATCTTAAAATATATCAGGTATATTACCTTAAAGCCATACTATACTTAAAATACTAGAATATCAATGAACGGTGAGAAAAGTGTTTTCCGGTGACCTAGTCCTATCTCACCTCACCAATGTAATGCCTTTAGACTTATTTTATTATCCAGTTCAAATAATTTTTACTTACTGGTCCTAAATTTAAATCTGCAATTCCTACAATGTTCGTATTCAATTATTGGATCATTTTGTGTATACTAACATGTTTTTACTCTACCAACTCAATCGAATAATGCTTCCTAGTGGTCAGGAGGGGAAATGTATAACCCAATGCCATTTTTTCATTTTCAAAGATCTTGAATTAACTGTTTTTAAAATTTCATTATATACTTATAGATTTAAATATATTTGAAATATTTTAATCTATATTAGTCATTGTCCTTTTTAAAATTAAAATTGTCCCACCTTTAAGTGATGATTGTCTGTTCTAGTTGGTTCCTTAGTACTTTGACCAGACCCTGTAGTCTTCAATAGATTCCTTGCTATTTCCCATGACAAGATTTCAGACTCATCTTGAACATTTTGTTGTTTTCAATCCTGGAATCAGCCATTATTCCATGAATCCTTAGTTTCTATTAGTGTGAAATTGAGGACTTTGCTGTGTTTTAATTTGACCTTCTCTAAGTTAAATCTATATCTCTTTTCTATATTGAGAATACAAGTTGTCAAATGTACAGAGGGTAATAGGATTAGGAAAGCCCATAGTTACACATATAACAGTCTATGAATAGCACTACCAGTATTACTCTACTGACATTATTACTGAAAATGTTTTTTTGGGGGGGGGGCATATGTTCTCTTCATTCTCCTTGCCATTTCTTAATAGTTTAAATCTATTATAGGCTGAGTTGTATTTCCCTCAAATTTTTATTCTGAAGTCCTAGATCCTAGTAGCTTAGAATGTGATATTTGGAGATAGGGTCTTTAAAGAGGTAATTAAACTTAAGTGAGGCTATTAAAGTGGGTCTTAATTTAATATGAATGGTATCCGTATAAGAGGAAATTAAGATACAAACATGCACAGAGGGAAAAGTATATGAAGATACAGGGAAGAGAAGAGGTTCCAGAAGGAACCAAGTCTGTTGACATCTTGATTTTAGATTTCTAGCCCCCAGAATTGTAAGGAAATAAATTTTTGTTGCTTAAATTACCTGACTTTGGTACTTTGTTGTGGCAACTCTACCTAGCAGACTAATACAGGTATGATCTACACTGTGAGTATATGTAGTTATTACATAACTATTCTCAATTTTAAACATTCTTTAATTGTAGTCCTATGAGTATTTACATATTTAAGCTTCATCATACTGCTTATATTGATGCATTTTGGCTATCTGAAGCTTATTCTGTAGTGTGTTTCTCTAGAAGGGCTTATGGGAATAGTATTTCTTTTTTTTTTTCCTGATTTTATTTATTTATTTGACAGAGAGAGATCACAAGTAGGCAGAGAGGCAGGCAGAGAGAGAGGGGGGAAGCAGGCTCCCTGCTGAGCAGAGAGCTGGATGCTGGGCTCAGTCCCAGGACCCTGAGATCATGACCTGAGCTGAAGGGAGAGGCTTAACCCACTGAGCCACCCAGGCACCCCAGGGAATAGTATTTCTTAAGAACTGCATTTCATTATTAGTTTGTTAGGGGTACTTACACTTGAAAGGCATTTGCCTCTTATAAAATTCTTGACTAACCTTTCTTTGAATGTCTTAAATATGTTACTGATTTTCTTCTGGATTAAAATGTTTTGTTGAAAGTCTGATGACAGTTTTAATATCCTTTCTTTTTGCCTATGTGTTCAAAGGATTTTTTTTTCTTTATATCTAGTCATTTTTCTAGATATGTCTTAGTCATTTGGAGTTGATTTCTCAGATGGGTGGTGTGTACTTTCAGTATGTAGTTTTGCATCTTTTTATATTTCAAATTTTTTTTCTTACATTGTTTAGTATTTGTGTTTCCTTACTTTGGTTTTCCTTTTCAGAGACCTGATTATACATGTTTGATTTACTTATCTTTAATATTTGTCATTCTGTGTGTGTGTGTGTGTGTGTGTGTGTAGTCAAATTATTTTTTGGGTTTCTTTTCATTTGAAGGACTCTGTTATTTTTTGTAGGGTGAGTCAGCAACAAATTATCTCAGTTTTTATTTTTTTGTGAATATATTTCATTTTGCTTTCACATAGCTTTTCTGGATATAAATTCTTGGTTGAAAGGTTTTTCTTTGAGCACTTTGAATGTTTTATTTCACTGTGTTCCAGCCTCCATTTTTTTTTTAGGTGAGAAGGCAACCCCCCCCCCCCCGCCAAAGATTTTATTTATTTATTTAACAGACAGAGATCACAAGTAGGCAGAGAGGCAGGCAGAGAGACAGGCAGAGAGAGAGAGGAGGAAGCAGAGAGCCTGACTCAGGGCTCCATCCCAGGACCCTGGGACCATGACCTGAGCCAAAGGCAGAGACTTTAATCCACTGAGTCACCCAGGTGCCCTGAGAAGTCAACTTTTGATCTTATAGGTGAAGAGTCATTTTTCTCATGCTGCTGTTAAGATTGTCTCCCTGTCTTTGGCTTCCAGCACTTTTACTATGATTTTTCTGTTTGTAGATTTCTTTGCTTTTATTTTTCTTTGAGTCCATGGGCTTCCTGAATATGCAAATTAGAGTTTTCCAAAAATTGGGAAAGTTCTCAGTTCATCAAGTTTTTGAATATTTTTCTCTTTTCTCTTTCTTCTCTACTTCTGCTATTCCCATTCTGTGTATGTTGGTATATTTAGTTGTTTCCCACATTTCTCTGAGGTTCCAGTAATTTTTCTTTACTCTTTTTTTCTTTTTGGTTTTTGGATTACATAATCTTTATTAATTTATTTTCATGTGTGCTAATTCTGTCATCTGCTTGTTCAGATCTTTTGTTGAGCATCTATAGAACAGTTTTCAATTCAATTACACTTTTCAGCTCTAGAATTTCCATTTGGATTCTTTTTATAGTATTACTCTCTTAATTGATACTCTCTATTTAATAACTTTTTCAAAGATTTATTTACTTATTTCAGTGAATGAGTGAGAGAGAGAGAGGGAGTGAGAGTAGGGGCAGAGGCAAAGGAAGAGAAACTCAAGCAGAGTCCATGCTGAGCCCCGTGTGGGGCTTGATCTCTAGACCCTGAGATCAGACCTGAGCCAAAACCAGGAGTCAGACGCATAACTGACTGGGCCACCCAGGCTCCCTAATAGTCTCTTTTTAATATGACATTGTCACCATACCTACGTTTACTTCTCTAATTACAGTTTCCTTTTAGTTTTTAGAATGTATTTTTATTGGCTTCTTTGGAGTCTTTTTCTGTTAAATCTGACATCTGTTTGCTCTCACTGGCAGTTTTTGTTGCCTGCTTTTTCCCATATGTATGGGTTATATTTTCCTGTCCCATTCCATGTCTCTCAGTGTCTGGTTGGAAAATGTCCCTACTCTCTTTTTTCTTTTAAAAAATTATAATAACTTTATTGAAATGCAATTTACATATCATATAATTCACTCCTTTAAGTATACAAGTAAATTATTTTAAGTAACTTACGGAGTTGTACAGACATCACCACAATCCAGTTTTAGAACATTTCTGTCACCCAGCATGCCTATTGGCAGTCATTCCTCATTCTCATCCCCATCCTACTCATACCATTTTATATAACAATTGTGCTTCTGAAAATCCTTCAAGGAATAATTTAGTGAGTAATGATATTTATGCATAAGCATTCTTATTATGCCTTAATATATAATTTTGAAATGCTGGAGGTAATCTAAATACCAAAAATGGAGTAAATATAAGAAAATTATCATATTTTAATAATAGATTATCTTTATAGTCATTTAAATTGCATCATAATTAAAAAAAACTAAAAATGTTATATTTAATTAATTATGATGTAAGGTTGTTTTGCTTCTACAAACCAAAGTAGGGAATATGTTATTTGCATTGTAAACTGAGAAACTTAAGGCCAGTCATTATTTAAATAAGAATATGTTTTATTAGACTTACTACATTATATTTCCCAAAAAGATTTTATGATTTCCCAGAGAATATATTAAACATCATTTATTCCATTGTAAGTAATAGGAACAAAATGAAAATAAAGGTTTTGTTCCAGACAGTAGAATGTACATACATTTCAGAATTGTTAAAATGCCAATGTGGAAAAGCTAATTACAATATTTAACAATACATTTGTCAGTATTTCAATCATTATTTTTAGAAAGCAGGTATTCTGAGTTCTTAAGCAAGATAGACATATAAAAAAAATAGGAAGAATTAATTACCTGTTTCAGACATTGCTTTAAAAATAACAGTAACCATGAGCCAAACAGAGGGATATCTTCAATGTTTTCTAGTACTTTTCACTTAAATTCATTGAAGATTTTAAGAACGCATTTTATTAGTAATTACTGGTATAAGACTTTCAGCTGAAAAAAGATTTTACTGCTTAAGTTCAGTGTGTGGTGAATAACACTGGTGATTTCTTAGTCATATTTAATGGTTGCTGCGTTTCTCAAAGCAACCAACTCTTTTATACATGTTGTTAAGTAAAGGAAAGGGCACAAAAAAGCAGAAAGAAGCAAAAAAGAGCCAAAGAAAGATATTTAAAGAAATAAGAACTGAGAAGTGGTAGGTTTTAAGCAATGGTAGAAAACAAAAGTTTTGTGATTGAATTGAATCCAGAAAGAAGACCAAAATCAAGGAAGAAATATGGGTAATATATTTTTAGTCTTAAAAGTATGAGTGCAATTAAATATAAAGTGGATGTATTTTGTCAAAAAGAGATTAGAAAATAAAAATGCCAAAGTGTTAAAGAAAAAAAGAGGAATGGATAATTTTATTTTAAATTCTGAATTTTCCCTGAATAAGGAAAAGTCATTTAAAGTAGCTTTAGAATGACTAAAGGAAAAACTGAAAGGATTCTATTTGGATGAATTTCCTTATAAAACTTTAAAATTCAGAGAACATTTGTTAAGGCATTCCTATGCATGGAGCACTGTTATAGGCATTATGGAACATGCAAAGCTGTAAATTACCTTTAAGGAACTTTTAACCATATAGGGAAGAAAAACATACAAAAAGTTAAAAAGTAAAGTTAGTTGAATTTATAATCATGATATAATCTGAGAACAGTAAGTCCAATGGGATCATGGAAAAGGATTCTGATTGTAGGAACTGAGAAATGCTTCATAGAGAAAGATAGCTTTAAAGCCAGTTCAGTCAGGCTTTAAGCTTCTAATCTTTGATTTTTTTTTCCTGTGGGGATGACAATTAGAATTTGCAAAACAATCTTTTAAAACCAATCTAATATCAAAATTCCTTAATTAAAATTTTGAGTAGAGTTGACACAATGTTACATACATTTTAGGTGTATAGCATAGTGATTTGACAAGTTTATACATTATGCTATGTTCAATACAACTGTAGCTTTTTGTCACCATATATCACTAGTATAATATCATTGACTATATTCATTTTTTAAAAAAAGATTTTATTTTTTTATTTGTCAGGCAGAGAGGCAGGCAGAGAGAGAGGGAAAAGCAGGCTCCCTCCTGAGCAGAGAGCCCGATGTGGGGTTTGATCCCAGGACCCTGGGACCATGACCTGAGCCAAAGGCAGAGGCTTTAAACCACTGAGCCACCCAGGTGCTCCTCATTGACTATATTCTTAATGCAGTGCCTTTTGTTCCTGTGACTTATTCATTCCATAACTGGAAGCTTGTATCTGCAGTCCCCTTTACCCATTTTGCCCATTCCTCTATCCTGCTCCCCTCTAGCAACCATTATCTTCCATATCTTGGCTGTTATAAATAATGCTTAGTAAACATAGGGGGTGCATATATCATTCCAAATTAGTGTTTTCATTTTCTTTAGATAGATGTCCAGTAGTGAGATTATTAGATTATGGGATATTTCTATTTTTAATGTTTTGAGGACCCTCCATATTTGTTTTCTACAGTGGCTGAAAATAAACTTAAAAACTCAAATTGGAGTAAGGACCTAAATGTGAGACCTGAAAACCATAAAAATCCTTGGAAAGTACACAAGCAGTATTTTCTCTGACATTGGCGTTTATAACATTTTTATAGATATGTCTCCTAAGGCAAAGGAAACAAAAGCAAAAAAAAAAAACTATTAGGACTGCATCAAAATAGAAAGTTTTTGCAAAATATAGGAAGGAAACCACTCACGAAATGAAAAGGTAACCTATTGAACAAGAGGAGATACTCACAAATGATATCACCGATAAGAGATTAATATCCAAAATATATAAGGAACTCATGCAACTGTACTCTAAAAAAAAAAAGAAAAAAAAGTCCAATTAAAAAATGGCAGAGGACCTGAATAGACATTTTTTTCAAAGAAGACATCCAGATGGCCAACAGACACGTGAGAAAATTTTCAACATCACTAATCATTAGGGAAATGCAAATCAAAACCACAATTAGATATCACTTTACACCTATGGCTAAAATAAAAAAACAAGAAAACTGTGTTAGCTTAATTAATTTCAGAAAATAGTCAATCTGATTTCTGATTTTGTCAGTGTAGGAATACTGGTACTGAATGTGTTGGACTACTGTAAATAATTATAAAAATGGGCAAAATATACAAAACATCTGTTTTTGACACTTGTCAATACCAGCACAGGCTTGAGATCATTGAGAGTAGGAATATATTTAATGAGCTTGGTATTCACCCTTGAGATCTGACTGGAACCAATAAAAATACTTCCACATATTTTAGCTCTGGAGGTAGCTGAGCTGAGGATGTTGAGATCAGAAATTCAGGGCAGCTTGAAACAGCTAGAATATGTGGAACGGGGCAAAAGGAGCAAGCTGTTGGGGTAGGGACAAAAGTCTTTCTGAAGATTTCCTGTGCATTCTTTGCCAGGTGTAGAGCTGTACATTAACAGCGGGGGGTGGGGTGGGAGTGGTGGTGGTTCCATGCACCTTAGCAGAAAGCAGGTGTTCCCTAGTAGCAGAAGAGAGGTAGGAGAGGTCACACAATTGTTTGAGACTGTGGAGGATCACCCCGATGAGGGAAGGTTTATTTCTAAATCCTTTGGTGGGCAGTAATTATTATAAGAATAAGTGACAGTAGTGACACAGAAGTTTTAGAGTTTTACTCTGCTGGATTATGATTACTTAAACATGTGTCCAACCAGATCATTTCTACAAAGTGTATCTTTTATGATTATGTAATATTGATTGCTTTTGCAATTTTTAAAATTTCTAGCCTTTCAAAATATCCATTCTTCTGTGCAACTGCATGCATGTGAAAAACTTTTATTCATATTCGAAGAATGAGTTACATGAAATTGCTTAATATTGGCAAATGATTACTTAATTTGATATAAGTAGTTTCTCAGTACCATTGTTAAATATTTCTTTTGGATATTGGTTGGTATCAGTGAAATGTTTCCTTCTAATATTTGAAATATTGTACTTATAGAGCTCATTCTTGGTATTTCTGCCATTATCATAATTTTTAAAGATTTGATTTGGTGGGGGCACCTGGGTGGCTGAGTCAGTTAAGTGTCTGACCACGTCATGATCTCAGGGTCCTGGGATTAAGCCTCATGTCGCAGACTCTGCACTCTGTGCGGAGTCAGCTCTCTCTCCCTCTGCTCCTCCCCCTGGTTGTATGCTCTTGGTCTCTCTCTCTCTCTCTCTCAAATAAATAAATCTTTAAAAAGAAGACTTGGTTGGGTGAACAGTTATCCATTGTGTTGAAGTACTAATTTCATGCACTGAAGTTTTCTGTGCTGATCTAGTTGCCATTTGTTGACATATGTTTGTGACTATAATCTTTTCTTTACATTCTTGTTAAGAGGTGGTTGTAATTAATGATTGTAGGAAATGCAATTAAACAAAATTCATTAGTATATCAAATATTTATTATAGTCAAGGAACTGTCCTAAGCTTTTAGGATTAAAAATGATCATGGTTATACTTTTCATGAGAATATCCCTAAATGTTTATGATTGAGAGTTGTTATGTGTACCCGAAAGGAAATATAATGCAAATCCTATTAAAGTTCTGTGGAAGGATGATTAATTTCAGCTACAAAGGCTTTAGGAACTCTGTGGAAAAGTTTTCTAGGGGATGCCTGAGTGGTTCAGTCAGTTAAGCATCTGCCTTTGGCTCAGGTCATGATCCCAGGCTCCTGGGATCAAGCCCCACACTATGCTCCCTGCTCAGGGAGCCTGCTTCCTCT
Source organism: Mustela nigripes (assembly GCF_022355385.1). Lineage (NCBI taxonomy): Eukaryota > Metazoa > Chordata > Mammalia > Carnivora > Mustelidae > Mustela > Mustela nigripes. The sequence continues at coordinate 16,582,062 of NC_081571.1, forward strand.
GCCTGCTTCTTCCTCTGCCTGCTGCTTCCTCTGCTTGTGTGTGCTTTCTTTCTCTCTCTCTCTCTCACACACAAATAAGTGAATAAAATCTTTAAAAAAAAGTTTTTTATGGTTCTTGAAAAATGCATGAATTTCAGAGGGTGAGCAGGATGTGATGATAGAATGAGACAGCAGGCATGCTTATAGGGATAGAAGCAAGGAAGTGTTTATGGATTAACCGATTAACCCATTAAGCCATTAATCCACAATCAGGCATGGCTTCCTGGCAGAATATAGAGTAGGTATGCTGAGTGGTTTATGGTGGAATGTGAGGATGATTATGATAGGTTGAAACCAAGTTATTGAGCATTTTGAATATCAAAATCCTCAATGACTTAGTTTCTAGTCATTTGGAGTTATAAAAAAAAATTGTAGCAGAAGAAAGGATTAATCATACTTATGTACTTTCCTAGAGAAGTTTGGAAATTTAGATACTAGAGTCCGAATTATTTTTAATGAGTTCAGTTGGATTATTCATTTTGAAGGGAAAATTCTACCATGCACAGGTAGCAACATTCTCTTAGTTATACATCAGGAAATATAATTCATAGAATGTTGCAGTGTCTTTCCCTATTAAAATCAGCAACACTTGTGACATAGAGATCCTGGAATAGCAATAGGTATTGCCATATATATATTATTCTTACATAATTTCAATGGAAAATGGCTATATTCTTGGCATTGATGAAGTTTTCAGATGTTAGTATTAGAAAATAACAAGTCTCTGCTCTTGTAGTAATCAGATAAACTTAGTTTGGTTGAGTTTCACAGTATTTTGGAATATGTTCTGATATTCTTGTTAAGTAATTCCAGTTTAGGTGATTTGGGTTCTACCCAATGAGACTTTGCCTCATTAGCAACTATGTTACAGATATCTGAATGTTCACTAAGATAAGTGTAATATGCCATTATATAAAATTTATAGTAAATGTTTTATGAGTGACATTTATGAAAAAAATATTGAACCTAGAAAAATTTGTATAATACCAAGTAGAAAAGGACACAGTAATAGCAGCTACTATTTTGAGTTGCTTTTTTAAAGGTCCTTTTATTGTTCAAAGTACTCTACTTACTATTTTACCTGTTAAGTGTGTAACAGATGAGAGGTAGATAACTTGTAGATGGATGCACATCCGGTCAGTGATAGAGTTAGGATTCAGACTTAAGTCTAACTGATTTTGAACCTAATGGTTTTGTACTGTATAAAACCGACAATACAGTCATTTTTACTTTTTTAAATTTCAAAGATTTTATTCAAGTTATACTGAGATATAATTGACACTTAACATTGTATTAGTTTAAAGCATACAGTGTAATGATTTGATGTATGTATATATTGTGAAATGATGACAATTGCCACATATAGCAACTCACATAATTATAATTTTTAGTGTGTACTGAGAACTTTTAAATCTACTCTTTTAGCAATTTACATATATACAATAAAGTATCTAATCAACATTTTGTATATTTTATCTTCAGAACTTACTCATCTTCAAAGTAGAGGTTTATACTCTTGTTTACCCTCACCAATTTATCTACCCCCAACCTCCATCTCTAATTATTCTTTGTATCTATGAGTTCTTTGTTTGAGGTTCCACATACATGTAAGGTCCTATAGTATTGGTTTTTCTCTGACTTATTTCACCTAACATAATACCCTTAAAGTCTATATGTTGTTGCAAATGGCATGATTTAATTTTTTTTAATGGCTGAATAACATCCCTTTGTGTGTGTGTGTGTGTGTGTGTGTGTGTTTATACACACACACCATATTTTCTTTATCCATTATTATAAATAATGCTGCAATGAACATGGGGATACATATGTCTTTTTGAATTAATGTTTTTGGGGTTTTTTGGCTAAATATCAAGAAGTGGAATTACTAGGTTATATGGTAGGTAGTTCTATCTTTAAGTTTTTTATAAACTTTTTAAAGTTTTTAAAATTTTATTTGAGAGAGAGAGAGAGTGAACAATCATACGCACGTGCATGCCTGTATGTGTTTGTGTGAGGGGGAGAGGGGAGGAGCGGAGGGAAAGGGAGAGAATCCCAAGCAGACTCCACTTGAGTGCGGAACACAAGGTGGGGCTCAATCCCAGACCCCAAATCCATAACCTGAGCCAAAACCAAGAATCAGACTCTGAACAGACTGAGCCACCCAGGTGCCCCTCTTTTTTTTAAGTTTTAGAGAATATGTCATACTGTTTTCCATAGGTGTTGCACTTACATACCCACCAACAGTGCAAAAGGATTCTCTTTCTTCCATATCCTTGACAACACTTGTTATATATTTTGTCTTTTTGGTAGTAGTCAATAATAGCTATTCCAACAGGTGTGGGGTTAGGGTTAGGGTTGTGGTTTTGATTTGCATTTCCCTAATTAGTGATCCTGAGCATTTTTCATGTGCCAGTCGGCCATCAATGTGTCTTTTTTTTTGAAAAATGACTATTCGATCCTCTGCCCATTTTTAAATCAGATTTTTTTTGATGTGAGTTATATGAGTTTTTTATGTATTTTGGATAGTAACCCCTTATCAGTATATGATTTGCAGATATTTTCTCTTATTTGATAGCTTGCTTTTTCATTTTGTTGGTGGTTTCCTTCACTGTGCAGAAGCTTTTTAGTTTGATGTAGTCCATTGGTCCACTGGTTTATTTTTGCTTTTGTTACCTTTGTTTTTGTCAAATCCAAAATATTCCTTCATATAAGGTCACTTTACTGGCTAGAGTCTGTATTCCTCTTCCTGCAGTTGCTATTCCCATCATTTACACATTGCTTTTCTCAGTATGATGTCATCAGCATAAGGAAGCACCACTACTTTACATGATTAAACTAGAATCTCCCCTTGGGTCATCCAACTCCTTGACTCTCCTCTTCCTTATTTGGTCTTCTTCTCTAGTGCTTTATTTTTATTTATTTATTTTTTAAAAGATTTATTTATTTATTTATTTATTTGACAGAGATCACAAAGAGGCTGAGAGGCAGGCAGAGAGAGGGGAGGGGGGAAGCAGGCTCCCTGCTGAGCAGAGAGCCCGATGTGGGGCTCAATCCCAGGACCCCGGGATCATGACCCGAGTTGAAGGCAGAGGCTTTAACCCACTGAGCCACCCACGTGCCCCCTTTTCTCTAGTGTTTTAATGTCATATCAACTCTTCTCCCAAATTCCCGCAATTAAATACTTTTATTTCTACAAACTAACTGCTATGTTTTACTCCTTCAAGATAATTAAATCTTTCTTTTGATCTGTGCTTTGCAACGTAAGTAAATAATCAAATTTTATTTGTGAAATTTTACTTCAAAATTACTGGATTAGAAACATAAATATTAAACATTTTGAGTATGTATAATTCTACCTAAATGCCTATTAAAATATTTATTTTTTTAATACCAAAGCAACCAGTGAAGAAGGCAAATTAAATTGGTTTTATGTTGCCAATATTACTATCTAATACAGTTTACTCATAATTTCATTCAGATATTACTTTTTAAAAAAATCTTTTTTTATGGTTGCCTATTTCTTTAGTACAGGAGAGACTGAAATACAATCTTTATTTTAAACCAGAACATGTGTTAAGCCCAACTGTTACCTCTAGATTAGGAAGTCAGAATCTGTGAGTTACATAAACAGATTAAATTTTGAAACTCTGAGGTGGCAGATAAAGTTCTATATTCCATTTAATTGGGAAGAGAAGGCAAGGTTCAATCCAAAGTACTGTAATTTTGTTAGCTTATTTCTTATATCAAAATATGTAAATGTGCTTACATTTAAAGGACAAAAAATATCAGCCATAACCAAATATATATAAATTTTCATTTATTATGTTGCTCTTATATTGGTAGATGCTTAGTAAGTGGTTTGTGTCCAAGTTCAAGGAAGGGAGGCTCTCTGATACTAGTTTAAAAGTAGAAAATGGGCTAAATTTGGCCTGACATGTTTGGTCTGCACAGTGTTTTTGAACATTTGCATTAAATTACAAATTAGGTGATATTTTATAAAGATGTCCAGAGTTCATGTTTCTTTTGAAAAATACTGAAGAACTGACAACATGGTACAAAAATGGATTTGAGCTGAGCATTGAGGAGCACTTTTAGACAGGATATACATTGTCTAGACTGAAGAAATCTCCATGTAATCTGCTTCATTTATACACGTATTTGTTTGCCTCCTGTAAGAGTCCGAGTTTGGAACATTCAGTTTACACTTACTGTAACATTAGAGTAATGAAATGGGGGCACATTGGTTATATGATTTCTTTGACACTTATTAAATAAAGGTGCAGAGATAATCAGTGATAGAGTCTGGATTATAATCCAGATCACTTCAGCATTAATCCATTAATACTATGAGAGAGAAGACTTGACATTGTGTCGTGGCACTATCCCTTCCAGATCTTAATCTAACATTCAGTTTTCATAGTTGTAAGTTGAAAATAATCATAATAACATCATGTGATTTTTGAAAAGGTTAAGTATTATTTGTGTTTGTCAGGTTTATATCTGCAGAGAAATTCTGACCATTTCTAACAATAGTATGTTTCTTTTTTTAAAGATTTTCTTTATTTGATAGAGAGCACAAGAGTAGGGTGAGGGGCAGAGGGAGAAACAGACTCCCCAATGAGCGGGGAGCCCAGTGTGGTACTCTATCCCAGGACTTGGGGATCAGGACCTGAGCTGAAGCCAGAAGCTTAACTGACTGAGCCACCCAGGCGCCCTAACAGTGCCTTTCTGATTACAACTAGTACATCTTTGTTATTTCTTTATAAAGCAGTGACGTATTTTAATGAAGTTTTCTTCTGGGTTTCACATGACTATCTGATACTTTTGTGGATAGTGTTGTTACTCAGTATGTTGATATAATTTTTATAGTAGAGGTATAAATATTTTTGCTTATAAACTTTTTCCATAGTCTTAAATTGTTTTTCTATATAAGTGATTTCTATACCAGGTGCTATTTATTCATGTAAATACTTTTGAATGTGTTAAGCAGGAAAATTAAATTTATGTTTAAATAAATATTATTTAAATATTTAGTAATAATATTTATTATTTAAATATTAAATAGTATTAAATCAAAATCCTTTTACTACAGATTTAATAGCATCTGGCTTTATATTTTTTTCTAATAAAATTATTTTAAAAATATAAACCAAAATATGCAGATGAGTTGTGTTTAATAACATGATGAGTAAAATTTAACTCCTTGAATTGAAGTAAGAATAGCAAAATAATACCACTGACTAATGCCTGACACTTGGAAGGGTCAAACAAATTGTCTATTATCTTAAATGTTTCTCTGCTTTAAAACTTTAGAGTTTTATTGTGTTACATTTAAAAAGAGTATTTAGTTTAGTTTTATTTTTTCAGAGCACCTTCAAATTTAAATCTGAGAGTGACATTCACTTGGCAGAACATCATAAACAGGTTCTGTATGATGGGAAACTTGCGAGTAGTATTGCATTTACATATAATGCTAAGGCCACTGACGCTCAGCTATGCCTGGAATCATCACCAAAGGAAAATGCATCAATTTTTGTTCATTCCCCACATGCTCTAATGCTCCAGGTAGGTGAATAGTGGCTTAGTGTAATATTCTCATTAAGCATTAACAGTATGTATTTTACATATTAAATCTTGCTAATCTGCAGATCTATAGTTGCTTTTCTTTTTCTTTTTTTGTTTTCTAGTTCTTTGAATGACATTTTTTCTTTTTCCCTTATTTTATTATTTTATTTTATTTTATTTTATTTTTTGGCAATATACTTTACCCTGGACTAGTCAGTCTTCTTTAGTAGGGAATCTGTCATCTCGGTTACCTTGTCTGTTCCATAACCTTTGAAATAAAATTGGTTGATTAGCTGAACAGAAAATTGCTAGACACAAATATATACTTTGCTTTAAAAATGTACTAGTATAACACCCGAAATAAAAATTACTTGAAAATCTTTAAATCTACTAATAATATTTCTTATTCTAAATTGATTTTTGATTTATAGCTTCACATTTTCCATATAAAAATCTCAACTTCAAATTCAAATTGAAAGTGGTTGACAAAGATTCAAGTTTTTATTTTATATGTGTATCAAAAATTTTGTAATTGAGGGATTTAAAATGTCTATGTTTTTAAATTTTTTCACAGAGTTACTTAGAACAAGGAAATAGTGATAACTTTATGCTTCAGAAGTTAATACACATTTTTGTTTTTGAACATAGGATGTGAAAGCTATAGTAACACATTCAATTCATAGTGCAATTCATTCAATTGGAGGGATTCAAGTACTTTTTCCACTTTTTGCCCAACTGGACAATCGGCAGCTCAATGACAGTCAAGTGGAAACAACTGTCTGGTAAGTTTTCTTTAAATGTGTAATTTCTTGTAATTTTTACACGCTTAGATTATGCGTGGCGTAGTCAATGCTGTGTAAATGTGTTACAATATTTGGTTTTTATCCCTGAAGTGCTAATAAAAGTATCTTTAGGACTAAGGCAGATATATATTTACATAATATTAAAACTTGACACTTAAAATCATAAAGGAATGACTTCCTTGATAATAAATCAAAATTTCTTACCAGATGTAGCATGATTTTAATACAAATTGAGGAGAAATACTAGTCCCAGCTTTAACCTTTAGAAATGCTTTATGGTTTGGACCATCCATGAAATCCTCTTAACTTATATAAAATTACTAGGGTAAAGTTCATTCCGAAAAAATGTATTTGATAACAGTCACATAATTTATAAATTATATATTAGTATTATTTTGTACTTATGTTATCATAATATTAGGATAATATTAATTGACATTAGCTTTCTTTTATATATGATTCATATATGAGAATCTAAATCTACCCATTGGTATATCTGTTTTTATATAAAAATTCAGTTATTTTCTAATTAGGCTTATTTCTTGTGCAATTCTGTAGCTTCTTTGCTTTTTATAAAAACATACCTAATGCATCAAATGCTGATTTAATTTTATAACAATCACTTCTATAAGAAGTTAAATGTGAATTTTTAACTATTTTTACTCCATACATTGGTATGTTTGGAGAATTTCAAGAAAAAAATATATAGGTAAACATTCATTTTTACTCCAGAAACAATATAGGAATGCTTCCCTATATTGTGCACATATATACTGAAGTTCTTCATGGGTTATCCAATTTTGAATTGTTGGAAAACCTAGGGAATGAAGCAAAGATGGGAAAATAAATTAAAAGTCCTTTGGAATGTAACATGATTTTTTCTTACTTATTATCTAAATAAGCTATTAACAAAATTCTATTTTAATTTCTAATAATACTGTCCCTGTATTGAGACCACCTTTATGTGCAGTATAAACATGAATATAAATGGGACCTGTACATTTACAACATTCAGCTCCTGTTGATGGGTCATTCTTTCTTTTATATCAGTGTAAAGGTTGGAGTCTTGAAGTAAAAAGCTTTGAGGTAAAAAAGGAACCCTGAGATCATGCCCTGCTGTGATACTATTTTGCTGTAAGATCTTAAATAATTTCACTGGGATGGGGGTGGATTTCAACCTGGTGGAAAAATAAAACTTTAAATTTCAGTCCTGGATCTAAATTCAAATGTTTTGCTCTTTATCATCTAAGTGAATCATCAATATACATTGTGATCAGTAATTAAAAACTTAGTAAGTTCTATGAAAAGAAGTTGGGGATGAAGTAGTCTGTAGCAAACTCCCATGTGTAATTTAAATATTCCTTATGAATTAATATTGTCTATAATCATTTAACCTGACATGGAATTTGTTGTTTGTGAAGAAACATTAGAAAGATTATATAGTTTGAAAATGTTATAACTAAAACTATCACAATAATTTATATCTACATGAATATCTATTATAAAATCTTAGGGCTAAAATCATATTTTAACAGTTTATCTGGTCCATTCATCCAGGGCACATGAATATTTTTCATTGCCTGTCTTCAAAACTCATTTAAATGTTTATATTTTGATATTTAAACTGTATTTATTTCATCATGGAGGTAGAAGACAATATAAGGGGACAGTATTATGATTTTCATTTTCATTTGTTTTTAGTTTTTTATATCATTCATCTTAATTTTTCTCTGTAATAAAGAACTTCCAACTTTTGCAGTGATATACATGTTCTTAGTTTAAATCCAACAGAAAACATATAATAAGAAAAGTATCACTGTGCTCTTTGTAATAACACATACCCAATTCCAAGCTACCCTGCATTCAGTTATGTGCTATTTTGAATTCTTATCTAATACTTTTGCATTAATTATGTCAAAGTCCTTGATGTCTGAGGTTGGCTCTTTTGCGGAAAATTGTGTCTATCAGTAATAAGGTCTTTTGTTATTTCAAGTTTTGAAGGGGGCCGTTACAGATAAGTGTGTACATGAGTGGTACAGTCTTTTGGTTTTTAAAATGTTAAAACCAAGTTATTAAATGGGACTTCTGTCTCTACTTGAAGAACCCAGGTTCTTAGTTGCAAGGCCAGAGTTGATAGAGTTTCTTGTTTTCTGGCTATATCATAAATTCATATAGATGAATGAAATCTTGAAATAGGATATATCATCTTATTTTTATTTATTATTGTTCTAGATGAATGAGAACCTATTTGAAGTTTTTAAATTTCCAGAGAAAATTAGATATATTCTTTTTTTGAAAATCTGTTTGCATAAAAACTTACGCCAGCAATAATAATATTATCTAATATTTCATTACTTTTTGGAGAAATTGAACTAAGCTATATAATCAGTTACTTCTCTGTCTTCTGTGTTTTAAGGTGAAGCATTTAGTTACCATGTTTCCCCCCCCACTCAGTAGGCCTTTTTTATGAAACTTTATTGTTTCTCTGGTGGCACTATTCTACTTTTCTTAGAAATCTTGATGAGTTTTACTCTACCTAGGGAGCTTAGTATTAAAATAATTTATTGAAGGAATAATTTTTTTCTGGGGTCTTTATAAATAGGCTCTGTGTACAATTTTGTGGCTTTTTTTTTTTTTTTATCATGAAGGGTATGTATTATGGTTGTTATATGTGTGGACTTTCAAGTCAGATAGTCTTGGGTTCAAATTCCGAGTTTACTATATTATTAGTGCACCTTTGAATATGTTAACAATTTTGTGTTTCTGTTTCCACTGTTACAAAATTGCAATAAAAATAGCACATTAGATTATTTAGATTAAATGTTATAAAATATGCAGATCATTATAGTAAGCACTCAGTACATGTTGGGTTTTGTTAGCATGACAATGGGCTAGGTGATCTATAAGAGCCTCTCTAATACCACGGCTTTATTTTTAAAAAATTATATATCATTAATCTTGGAAATTGGTTGTTATAATATGGGCTGTATTACTTTATATTTGAACTTCTTTTTATCAATGTTCGTATTTACAATAGAGACTTAAGTAATTAATTAGGACATATTTTGAATTTTAGTTGTAGTGATGAAAACTGGTTTTTGAACTATCCATTTTCTAGATATGGTGGCTTAATATAGAGGATGTGTAAATGTGTATATTGGTTCTGAAGTCAATACCAAGATAATAAAAGCCTAGAAGGGTTTAAAGATTTTTCTTTAGCTTGGTTTGGGTTTTATATAGCATCCCCTTTAGTACTTAAATTTCCAGGAATAACACATTTTGTCACCTTTTCTTTTAACATTTAGTTTTAGCTTTTATCATGGCACAAAAATATTCACCAACAAAATGAGTAGATAAATATTACTGAACTGAGTTAAATAGCCTGTGGCATCACAAACAATATTTTTGATGTTACCTATTTTTGACAAGTAAATTAGGCCAATATGTAGTTACCATTGTGATTTCTTCTATTCATAATGATTCTTAAGCTCTAAGATCACCTTAAGTAATTCTGCCAAGTGATCAAAGCTGTTTGGATATTTTGTCTTTCCTCAGGAACTATTTTATATTGGACTCATCAGTCTCTGTCTAGTGACTATTGAGAGCAATAACTAAACAAATTGCCTTTCATTAGACACTTAATAAATAGTTAATGACTAAAAGAATAAACAAATAATTAATAAATTATTTCAAGAAGTACAACTCTAATCGTGAAATAATCTTTTTGGTATTTTGTATCTCAGAATGACTCAGTAAATTAGAAATTTCATTTTCCTTTGATTTGGATGATCAGATACATTGTAATGACAGATCTTTTTCATTTGGTCCACCCTCCTTTTTTTCAGAACATATGTTATTAAATTCTTTATGTGATATGAAATAAATCTTCCTTATTGTGTAATATGGGAAGAATCTGCTTTGAAAAAAAAATACGTTTTCTGGTGCAAGGTATAAATGGACTTTCGTACATCAAATAGCTAAAAATGCACTAATCAAAAAATTCTCTTTAGAGACAGTGTGATGCAATGAGCAAGACTTCCTTTATGTCAGACAGATTAAGACTCAAATCACTGTACTGTACTATCTGATCTTGGGTGATGGGGATTGTTCAAGGGTGTGTAGTAGTAGTAGGTAGTAGTAGTACATGGCATTTACTGAGTACTTACTATGTGCCAGTCTCTGTAACTACACTATCTCATCTAATACTATCTACTGATGAGGGAGAGAAAAACTGAGTTACTTCCTCAAGGCACAAGACTTAAGTGGAAGATTAGAACCAGAATCCTAATCCTGAAAGCCTGACTCCAGAGCCCTCACTCTAAACCATTGTGGACAACTCTGAGAATCACTTTTGCCAGCTGTGGAATGATTTTTTAGAAATGCCAATTTTATCTGACTGCAAAATGAATTAATCTAAGATAGTATATGTGAAATATCCATCATAGTGTCTGGTACATAATAGACATTGAATGTATTTTCTCTCTTTCCTCAGTAAATACTAGTCTATAGGTGTGATATAATTTTGTATTACTAAAATTTATTTCTGATGCTGTTTTAACTCTGAAAAATTTTACAAACTAAAATTCAATTTTGAGTGATAGTTTAATGTTCTTTTTAAAATTTTTTATAAACATATTTTTTGAGTGATAGTTTAAATGAATTCTTTTAAATATATAAATATTTTTCTCAGAAAACTGTTCTTTTTGTTTTTAGTTATGACACAAGTTGTTTGGTAGACTGTTTGTTGAAACGTGAGATACAAAAAATTAGAGAATCCATAAGGAATTTATGTCAGTGATCTGTCATTAAGGATCTTCTTGTAATGTGATGTTAATGATGTTAATTTGTTTAGTGAACTTAAATAAAGATGTTTTTCCTTTTTTTTTCCTGAGTGAGGGAAAGGAATGGGGTGGGAAGGGGCAGAAGGTGAGGGAGAGAGAGAGAATCCCAAGCGGGCTCCAGCCCAGAGTGGAGCCTGACACTGGTTTGGATCTTACAACCCTGAAATCATGACCTGAGCCAAAATGAAGAGTTAGATGCTTAACTGATTGAGCCACTCAGGCTCCCCAAACATTTCTTTTTCTTAAAATGTATTTTGCTCATCAATTATTTCAATGATTATCTTGAATTTTGTAACCCTCTGAATAATTAAGCCATTCCTTTAATTAAAAATTTCATTGTGAGTCACTGTAAAGTCCTGGTTAGCACTGCTGCCATGTGTAAACCAACAGAATTGCCTGGAAATTTCAGTATTTCAGTGAGTACCTAAACCAGATTTTCCCTTACACTTTGAAGTTATCTAAAAATCCTTTGTTCAACCATGTTTTCTGGTTGTTAGTTCAGGGAAAATTACCTATTACACATACAGTGTCATAATTTTATTTTATAGTTTTAATGCAACTGACAAAAAAATGAAATGTGATTGATTTCAGTAGGCAAAAGAAGCGAAATCAGTACCTGTTGATAATGACTGTCTCTCTTATAAAGTTGTTAATATATGTAGAATATAATATTTTTGTTTCCAAAAGCATTTAAGTATTTTCAAATATACACCTATCAAATTATATTCCCTTTATATTTTTTCAGAAAGAATGTATGTCACTTCTTATATTTGCTAGTTTGCCTTTTTTTAGCTTACTGAATTATTGATGAAAAATTCTTTAAGGAAAACAGATACAAGAAGTATAATTGATGTACATTATTACTACTAATAGAGGAGGAAAAAAGCAAAGAAATAATTTATTTGGTAAGATTAAATAAAGTAAAGTGGAATTTATATTGAATTTACTGTGCAAATTAATTTTTAAGAAGTAAAAAATTAAATACAGAATTCTGCCTGAAACATAAGGAAACTAATTAAATGTTCAGATAACTTATTCTTGTCAGGCAAGTTCTTTATACTCTATGGAGTCTCTATAAAACTCTTAGTATATCTAGAAATTTAATAAATTTGTCAGCTGTCAACAAGAATGGATGTTTTGTTTTATTCTAGATTTATGACTTATGATTTATTGACTTTTCAAATAAGCTGGTGCTTTCTTGTCCATTTTAAAGTGTGTGTGTGTGTTTGTTTTTTAATAAGGAGTGATTGCCTTCACAATGATTCTTTCTTAAAAAGTTCCCTTTAAATTTAGTGAAATGCGTTTTTAATGCTGTGTTAGTGAGTGTTATTTCATTTTAGTACCTTTTTTTGCTCTGTAGAGGTCAAGGCTCCCAAAAAGATAATTGCTTTGTCAAAAGGGTAACTGCAAATTATTTGTTGCATAAATTTTGGCAACTATAAGCACATCTTTACTGAATTAGTTGCCTTAATTTTCCTCTAGTTTGTATATCCATGTAATTTCTCCTTTGATATTTTAATCAGTCTTACACAATCTTGTTATTTTTCGCATTAAATAGCATTCATTTCTTCTAACTTTTCTCTCTTTGTATTCCTTTTAGAAATAAGAAAAATTCTTCATTCATTTTGGTTTTGTGATAATCAGAGTCTGAAGCTAAAATAAATATTATTTGCTTTTACAAGAACTATTGTCACATGCTGATCTCTTCACTTTCAGAAGCCCAGATTTTCTGATGAAAAGTGGGTATAATACCAAGAGTGTCCCCATTGTTGAGGTTCTTTTTCCTTACTCTTCCCTAGATGTGATGACCAATACGTGCACTGAGTTGAATCTTTAAGAAAGGAATTAATAAGTCATCATCAGGAGATTCTAGTCAGTTTAGTATTGTAATTATATTTGTTTTCACTTTATTTTGTTTCTAGGTCCACAGTCTTATACCTATGCTGACAACTTCCAAACTTCTTTTCTAGTTATCTTCTATTTAGGTCCCTATACCCAAACCATGTAGAAAGTATCTCAAAATCAACATGCCTTAAATAAAAACCCAAAACTTTCTTCTCTGCATAATTTCTTTTGCTTTTGATATTCTTTTTATTTTTAAATTTTAGAATTTGTTTAAAAATTTTTTAAGATTTTAAAATTTATTTGACAGAGAGACAGACAGAGAGGGAACACAGGGGGAGTGGGAGAGGGAGAAGCATGCTTCCCCTGGAACAGGAAACCTAACCCGGGGCTCATCCCCGGACCCTAGGATCATGACCTGAGCTGAAGGCAGACACTTAACGACGGAGCTATCCAGGCGCCCCAAAATTTGTGTTAACTTTTTTAGAGACTTCATTGTTTTAGAGCAGTTTTAGGCTTACAATAAAATCAAGACAGTACTGCGATTTCCCTACACTCCCTTTCCCCACAAATAGATACCCTCTCCCTTAGTCAATGTCACTCACCAGAATGACTTTTTTTTTTTTTTAAATCAAGGATGAAACTAAATTATTACAGTATAATCATTCAAAGTCTGTAGCATCTCAGAATTCACTCTTGGTGTTTTACGTTCTGTGGGTTTGGACAAAAGTATAATGACATGTATCTATCATATAATAACATAAAAAGTATTTTTACTTCCCTAAAAATTCTTTGTGCTCCACTTATTCATCCTTTTGCTGCTCATACTCTCTACCTGGAAACCATTGGTCTTTTTATTGTCTCTTGTTTTGTATTTTCCACAATGCCATAGTTGAAATAATATAATAAGTAACCTTTTCAGATTGTCTTCTTTCACATAGTAATATGCAGTTAGGATCCCTCCATGGCTTTTCAGGATTCAGTGTTCATGTCTTCTTAGCACTGAATATATACATTCCTTTGTAGGTAGCAGTTTATTTATTCATTCACCTATTGAAGGACATGTTGGTTGTTTCCAAGTTTGGGCAATTATGACTAAAGCTGCAAACACTTTACAGGTTTTTCGGTGGATTTAAATTTTCAAATCCTTTGGGTAGATATCGCGGAGCGTGATTGCTGGTTCATGTGATAAATGTATGTTTAGTTTTGTAAGAAACCTCTCAGCTGTCTTCCAGAGTAGCCATACCATTTTCTGCATTCCACCAGCAGTGAATGTGAGTTCCTGTGGTTCTTTAACCTCATTAGCATTTGGTGTTGTCAGTGGTCTGGAATCTGGCCATTGTAGAAGCTGTGTTTGGTATCTCAATGTTTTAATTTGCATTTCCCTGATGACGTGATGTGATGCATCTTTTTTATATGCATCATCTTTTTGATGATGACGTGACGTATCTTTTTATATCTCTATTTGTCATCTGTATATCTACTTCAGTGAGGTGTCTGTTCAGGCCTGAGGTTCATTTTTTAGTCATCTTATTTGTTTCTTACGGTTCAGTTTTAAGAGTTCTTTTTATATTTTGAATAATAATCCTTCATCAGATATGTCTTTGGCAAATATTTTCTCCCAATCTGTGGTTTGTCTTTTAATTCTCTTTATAGTGTCTTTCCTGGAGAAGATTTTAATTTTTTTTTTCATTTTTAAAATGTATTTTTTATTTATTTATTTATTTATTTTTTATATTTTTTATTTTTTATAAACATATATTTTTATCCCCAGGGGTACAGGTCTGTGAATCACCAGGTTTACACACTTCAATGAAGTCCAACTTACCAATTATTTCTTCATGGATTGTGTCTTTGGTGTTGTATCTAAAAAGTCATCCCCATACTCAAGGTCTTGTATGTTTTTTTTCTTATGTTATCTTCTAGGAGTTATTTAGTTTTGCATTTCATATTTAGGGTTGTGGTCCATTTCAAGTAAATTTTTGTGAAGCATGTAAGGTCTGTTTTCTGGATTTACATTTTTACTTTACTTTTTCATGTGGTTGATCAGTTTTTCCAGCAGCATTATTGAAGACACTTTGTTCCATTTGTCAGAGATCAGGCGACTATTTATTGGTGTCTATTTCTGGGCTCTCTCTTCTGTTCTATCCATTGATCTATTTTTTGTTCTTTCACCAATACCACACTATTTTGATGACCATAGCTTTATAGTAAGTCTTGAGGATGGTAGTGTCAGTCCTCCAACTTTGTTCTTTAGTACTTTGTTGGCTGTTTTTTGACTCTTCATATAAACTTTGGAATACATTATGACTATCCATAAAATAACTTACTGGATTTTGGCTAGTATTGCACTGAACCTATAGATCAATTTGGAAGGACTGACATCTTAACAGTATTTATTCCTCCTATTCATCTACTGGACTGTCCATTTATTTAGTTCATTTTTTATATCATTCTGGAGTTTTATAATTTTTATCACTTAGATCTTGTATATATTTTGTTAGATTTACACATAAGTATTTTTGGGGGGTTTGCTAAAGTAAATAATACTAAAGGTTTAATTTCAAATTTCACTTGTTTATAGGAAAATAATTGACTTTTTAAATTAATTTATATCCTGCAAGCTTGCTGTAATTTCTTATTAGTTCCAAGAGGACTTTTGTATATTATTTGGATTTTTCTATACAGATAATCATACCACCTAAAAAACAAAGACAGTTTCATGTCTTCCTTGCCAATTTGTATATGTTTTCTTTTTTTATCACAATAGCAAGGACTCCTGGTATGATGTGGAGAAGGAGTGATGAGAGGAGACATCATTGCCTTGTGTCTGATCTTAGTGGGAAATCTTTGTGGCTTTCATCATTAAGTATGATGTTAGCTGTAGGTTTTTGTTTTTAGGATTTTATTTATTAGAGAGAGAGTAGGAGAGAGAGAGCGAGCTTGAGCATGGGAGCATGTGGGGTGGGGAGGAGAACGTGGAGGGAGAGGGAGAAGCAGGATCCCTGCTGAGTGGCGAGCCCATCACAGGGCTCATCACAGGGCTCAATCCCAGGATCCTGGGATTATGAATTCAGCCGAAGGCAGGTGCTTAACTGACTAAGGCACCCAGGTGCCCCTAGCTATAGGGTTTTAATAGATAGTTTTTATCAAGTTGGGAAAGTTCCTTTTTTACTAAGCTTTTTTTTTTTTTTATCATAAATGGTTGTTGAATTGTGTCAAATGCTTTTTCTGCATTTATTGATATGAGCACATCATTTTTGTTTTTTAGCTGTTGATGTGATAGATTATATTAATTGATTTTTGAATCTTTAACTAGCCTTGCATACTGTGGATAAATCCCACGTGGTTTGTTGTATAATTCTTTTTATGCTTTTTTGGATACAATTTATTATATTATGTTGAGGTATTTTGTATTTAAGTTTGTGGGAGGTATTGGTCCATAGTTTTCTTAAAATCTTTTTGTCTGGTTTTGGTATTAGAGTGATGTTGGGCTCAAAGAATGAGTTAGGAAGTAATTACTCTGCTTCGACCCTCTGAAAGATATTGTAGAGAATTGGTATAATTTTTTTCCATTTAAATTGTTTGATAGAATTCACTAGTGAACCCATCTGGGCCTGGTGCTTTCTGTTTTGGAACATTGTTAATTATTGAGTCAGTTTCTTTAATAGATCTAGATTTGTTCAGAATGTCTTTCTTTTTGTGTGAGCTTTGACAGATTGTGTCTTTCAGGTTACTGGTCCTTTTCATTAGGTTATCAAATCTGTGGGCATAGAATTTTTCCTAGTATTCCTTTTTGTCCTTTTAATTTCCACAGGATCTGTAGTTACATCTCTTCTTTCATTTCTGATATTAGTATTTCGTGTCCTCTCTCTTTTTTTTCTTAGGCTGGCTTGACGCTTAATCAATTTTATTGATCTTTTCAGTGAATCAGCTTTTTGTTTCATTGATTTTCTCTATTGATTTGCTCTTTCCAGTTGCTTTCATTTATACCTTAATTCTTACTATTTCTTCTCTTATGCTTACTTTGGATTTAGTTTACTCTTCTTTTTCTAGTTTCCAAAGGTGGAAATGTAGATAGTTATTTTAGATCTTTCTTCTTTTCTAGCAGTGCATAATAGAGGTTTGAACTCCGGATTCTTGTGTGTGTGGAGAGGTGATTCCCTATACCACTGCCATCACCAAACAATTCTCTATAACATTAGCTGGTTGTCCTACAATTTAATTCAATTCTTTTTTTTTTTTTTTTTTTTAAGATTTGATTTATTATTTGACAGAGAGAGATACACAGAGAGAGGGAATACAAGCAGGGAGAATGGGAGAGGGAGAAGCAGGCTTCCTGCCAAGCAGGGATCCCAATGTGGGGCTTGTTCCTAGAACCCTGGGATCATGACCTGAGCGGAAGGCATACTTAATGACTGAGCCACGCAGGTGCCCCTAATTCAGTTCTAATACTGTCTACTTGGAGATAGTGTCAGATCCCACATGTTAAGGGCCCAGTCATAGAAGATTGCTGCTATGACTTTAGGACACCACTCACAAGCCCAGATTATCACCTGTGCTTTTGACCAACTGACTATAGACTGGAAATTTGATCGACCCCCCTCCTTGGTCTTCTGATGCCAGGTGTTACCTGGACATGTAACAGACTAACTATCAATCAGAGGTTCCTACCACCATCGCTTTCAGTTGAATTAATTTGCTAGAGTGTCTCACAGAGCTCAGGGAAATATTTTAATTACTGGCTTTCCGGTTTGTGATAAAAAGATATGATGAAAGATACAGAAGAATGGTTCAATGAACATCCAGATGGAGGAAATGCATAGGGCAATGTATGGGGAAAGGGCACAGAGCTTCCATGTCCTCTCCAGGCATGCCACTCTGCCACCATCTCCATGTGCTTACAGACCAGCTCTCTGAACCCTGTCCTTTTGGGATTTTATGGAGATTTTGTTATATAGGTATGATTGATTCAGTCATTGGCTCTTGGTGATTGAACTTGATCTCCAGGTTCTCTCCTTTCCTGAAAGACTGGGTGGGGCAAGTGGAACTGAAAGTTCCAATCTTCTAATCACATGGTTGGCTTCACTGGCAACTAGGTCTTGTCCTTAGCTGAATTTCAAAAGTCATCTCATTAACATGACAAAAGACATCTTTCTCACACTCATCACTTAGGAAATTTCAAGGGTTTTAGGAGCTTTGTGCCAGAAAGAGGGATGAAGACCAAATATGTATACTGATATTATAAATCCAGTATCACAACATTCGGTGCTGTAAATTTCCTTGTAAGCATTGCTTTCACTCCGTTCCAAAAATTATACTAAGTTGTGTTTTCATTTCTTTCAAAATATTTTTACTATATCTGAAGATTTCTTTGACTCATGTTATTTAGAAATGTGCCTTTAATCTTCACATGTTATGGGATTTTCCAGTTATCTTTCTGGTTTTGATTTCTAATTATTAATTTTATTGTGATCTGAGAGTAGACATATATGATTTTTTATTCTCTTTAATAAATAAAGAGAAAATTTAATTTGTAAGATGCCATTTACAGCCCTGAATATGATCTTACTTAGCGAATGTTCCATGTGAGCTTCAGAGAAATGTGTATTCAGCTGTTGTCAGATGAAGTCATGTATAGATATCAGTTATCTCCAGTTATTTGTTGGTGTTGTTGAGTTGAGTGATGTCCTAACTGATTTTCTGCCTGCTGTATGTGTCAATTTCTGAGAGAGGGGTGTTGAAGTCTCCAAGGGTGACAGTAGATTCATCTGTTTCTTCTTGTAGTTTTAGTGGTATTTGCCTCACTAGTTTGATGCTCTGTTGTTAGGCACTTACACTTTAAGAAATGTAATGCCTTTTGAAGAATTGACACCTTTATCATTATATAATGCCCTTCTTAATCTCTGATTACTTTCCTTACTTTGAAGACTCCCCTATACAAAGTTAATGTAGGTACCGCTACTTTTTTTGATTGTTGTTAACATGGTATATTTTTTCCTATATATACTTTAAATCTGTATGTGTCTTTATATCTAAACTAGGTCTCTTTTAGACAACATATAGATGGATTGTGTTTTTCACTTTATCCTGACAGTTTCTGACCTTTAATTGATGCATTTAGACATTGACATTCAAGTTGATTATTTTTGTATTTGGATTAATAGCTGCCATGTTTATTACTGTTTTATATTTGTTCTCTTGTTCTTTGTTCCTGCTTTCATCTTCTACTGTTTTTCTGTCTTTTTGATTTTAAGTAAGCATTTTATATAATTCAGTTTTGACTCCTTTCTTAGAAGCACATCAGTTAAAATTACTTTATTAACCTTTTTAAATTGTTGCCACAGAGTCTGCAACTAAATTCTACTATCAACAATATACAACTGCATGGGTATTGTGTGTACTTCATATCAACAAAATAATCATTCCTTCTTATTCCTAGTATCATTCATGTATCATTAATTTCATATAGAAGCATACATAGGCATATATACATATGTATAAGTATACATGATGAAATACAGTGTTGCTGTTACTATTTTGAAGAAACTGTTGTATATTAGATCAGTTAGAATTTAAAAAAAGTTTAAAAAAAATAGAAGTTTTCATTTTACCTTTACTATTCCTTCTTTAGTGCTCTTGGTTTTCTTTATATAGATCCAAGTTTCTGAACTTTATTATTTTCCTTCTTGCTAAAGAAATTTTGCTAACATTTTTTTGCACGCTAGGTCTACTAGCAACAGATACCCTCAGTTTTTGTCTGAGAAAGTTTATTTTTCCTTCACTTTTGAAAGATAATTTTTCAGAGTAGAGAACTTGAGGTTGCTGGGTTCCTCCCCTCCCCTACTCCATCACTTTAAATTTTTTACTCCATTCTCTTGCATGGTTTCTGATCAGATCAGAAAATCAGATGTAATTCTTATCTTACTTCCATTCTTGGTATTGTGTTTTTTCCCTTTGGTTTCTTATCGGAATTTTTTGTTATATTTGATTTTCTTTAATTTGAAAATGATATACCTAGGTATAGTTTATTTTGACTTTTATCTTGATTGGTGTTCTCTGAGTTTTCTGAATATGTGGTTTGGTTTCTAATAAAAATTTTGGGGGAAATTCTTAATCATTGTTTTTAAAAAATATTTCTTCTGTTCCTTTCTAGTATTCTTCTCCTTCTGGTATTCCCATTTTGTGTACGTTATACATTTTGTAGTTGTCCCACAGCCCTTGGTATTCTTTTTCTTTTTTTAGTTTTTGTTCTCTTTGGTTTTGGGTTTTTGAGGACTCTGTTGATATATACTTGAGATTACAGATTTTTCCTCACCCATGTTCAGTCTACTAATATTCCCATCAAACACACTTCTCATTTCTTTCACAGTATTTTTTACTGATAGCATTTCTTTTTTGTTCTTAGGAATTCCATCTCTCTGCTTTTACATTGTCCATTTGTTCTTTTATGATGTCTCTTTTATCCATTAGAGCCCTTACCATAAGGGCTTAACATAATTTTTTCTTGAGAGTCAGACACCATGGACTTGGTAAAAGGAACTGCTGTAAATAGGCCTGTAGGAATGTGGTGGTGAGGTGTTGGGGAGAGAAAGCATCCTTAGCCTTGTGATTAAATACTGTTTTTTTGTTTGTTTGTTTGTTTTTAGTCAGTTTATGCCACTGAACTATAAACTTCACAAGTGTTTCTCAGGGTTTTTTTTTAGCCCCATTGGGTGGGAAAAGATGACTGTAGTTGGCTATAGTTAGATATTTCCCTTCTCTCAGTCAGTTGGGCTCTTAAAATACCTCAGCAGGTTAGGATTGGTTAACTAGTTTCTCCTGAAGGCAGGCCTTGTTAACAGATTGCTCTGGTATATTTCAAATTCATTTTCCTTTCCCCTGGAAAGCCTGGGAGGAGAAGAATAAATGAAACAAGATGGGATTGGGAGGGAGACAAACCATAAGTGACTTTTTCTGTTGCTTATTAAGAAAATCTGGTTGATCTCCTGGAAATAAATCATACTACAAATGTAGAGTCCTCTCTATGGAGCGGCTGAAACCACTGAGATTCTGGCAATTTGTCAATTACAGTTCAGTTTTCCCTACCTGGACACTGTTTGCCATAGTGATTTCCATTTGTGTGTCTCTACTCCAATAATCCATGACTCCCTATAGTTTGCTCTTTGTCTCCCAAATTTTTAGGGCATCGGTTTGCCTTGTTCTTCTCCTCTCTTATTGGATCCTAGAAGAGCTGTTGATATATATCAGTTTGTTTAGCTTTTTACTTGATAGAATGCATGGGCTTTTTTGGATTCCAGGATTTTTACTTTCAGAACCAGAAACCTCTATGTTGATTTGTTTCATCTCTCTTTTACTACTGGTTTGCCCTGAATTTGAACAGCATTATAGAAGTGTGCAGCACAGTGAGGAAATTGAAGGACTAGCGTTTTGACAGCAGAAATGAGAAGAAGGGCCCCACAACCAGAAATTATTGGGGAAATCATGGAAAGGGAAGAACCTGGGAAGTTGCTCAATAACATTATGTATGAATTCAGCTCTGAGCCGTATCTTTGTGATTTTGATCCAAATTAGACATCTAACCGTTACAGTAAAGCAAGATAAAGAATCAAAAGTCATTCAGGCTGGAAAGGAAAAGAATCGAACTGTCCCTTTTACAGATGACATGATTGTCTATGTAAAAAATTCTTAAGGATTAATACACTCAAAATTCTAGTAAGCAAATTCAGGAAATTTGCAAGAGACAAGTTTTTCATACAAAAATAAATTATTTCTGTGCATTAACAATGTATAGTAGGATACCAAGTGAAAAATACCTTTAACAATAGCTTCAGAAATTGAAGTAAGTAAGTTAAGTATTGAAAATATCAATGTCCAAAACATGTAAGGATCTGTGTGCTGAAATCTATAAATCGCTGATGAAAGAAATGAAAGTATTAATTAAATGATGAGATGTATTGTGCTCATGTATAGGAAGACACAAAATAGTAAAGATGTCATTGAAGAGACCTATAGATTCAACACAATACCAATTAAGATCCTGGCTAGCTTTGTTGGTTGATATACGCAAGGCGATTCTAAAATTTATATGAAAAGATAAAGTAACAAGAATAGCTGAAATGACTTTGAAGAAGAATAAAGTTGAGGGAATAATACTTACTGGCTTTAAGATGTACTATAAAGCTCTAAGAAAGAATATAGTATATGATATCAGCAAGGTGATAGACACATGTATCTATACAACAGAATAAAGTCTAGAAATAGTCTTGCACATGTATGGACAATTGATTTGTAGCAAAGGTGCAAAATCAGTCTAAGGGAGGAAGGATAGTTATATGCCAAAAAATGGTTCCTGACCTAACCTCACACCTTAAAAAAATTAACTCAAAATTAACTCTAAATCTAAAATATAAAACTATTAAACATGTAGAAGAAAACATATAGGGCAGAATCTTTGTGATCTAAACTAGGCAACATCATTTTAGACATGATAATAGAAGGATGTACATAAAAGACAAAAATTGATAAATTTGACTTGGACTTCATTAAAGTTAAAATCTTTTAGTTTTCCAAAGATGCAACAAAAAGACATGTTACAGACTGGAGGAAGATGGTAGAAAAATTTTTACTTGACAAAAGACTATATCAAAAATATGTAAAGAAGTCCCTTAAGCTTTAATAGTGGGAAAACATAAAATTCAATTTAAAAAATGGGCTTAAACTTGAACAGACACTTGACCCAAGAGGATATAAGGATGTCAAAATAGTACATGAAAAGATGTTCAGCATCATTAGTCAATAGGGTAATATATATTAAAACTAGTTTAAGATATAGCTACACACTTAGTAGAATAGCCAAAATAGAAAATACTTATGGTGCCAAATGCTAGCAAGGATGAGAAGCAACTGGAATAGATTACTGGTGCTATTGCCAAGTGGTACAGCCACTCTGGCAGTTTGGCAGTTTATTACAAAGTTAAACATACACAGTTACCTTTTTATTCAGCCTCTCTCCTCATAGGTTTGCATTTATGAGAAATGAGTGAAAACTTGTGTTCCCACAGCAGCCTTTATATGAATATTTATAATAGTCCTATTCATAATTGTTAACTAGTACAACTCAGATGTACACAAACTGTGGTAATCCATTTGTAAAATGAAATACTAGTCGGCAATTAGAGGAATAAACTCTTGGACATACACAACTACTTGGGATGCATCTCAAAGGCAATATATTGAGGTCGGAAAGACAGACTCAGAAGGTTGCATACTATATGATTCAAGTTATAGGACATTGTTCAAATGTCAGAACTGTAGTGATAGATAAGAGATGAGTAGTTATTCAAGATGATGGGAGTTGGAAGGATGTGATTATAAAGCTGAGAAGGTTTTTCTTGGTGTGATGGAACTGATCTATCTTGATTGTGGTGCAGTTATACAAATCTACAATTCTGACATTTTTAGAATTGTATACACAAACACAAAAGAAAAGAAAGAATAAAAAAAAAAGTCAGGCTTTTTTTGCCCAATTATTTAAAAGATAATTAAAAACAACAGAAAATTCCTATAAAGCCTGAATACGAAATAATTATTTCAGCTTTTTGTGCAGTCAGCTGTTACTGTTTTCCTTATTGGATAATTTTAGCACCTCCAGGGTGTACTTTTTAACCCTGCTTCTGTTAAATAGGCTGGGCTTGGCTGAAAATGGAGCCAGCACCAGGATAAAGGACTGGCCATTTGGCCTCCCTGCTGTGGCATATTTTGATCTTGAATGGCATTGGAGGATGCATGCATAGTTAAGGTCACACATGTGTTATTATGACCTCTCTGTCTCACTTTTGAAATTTTGAGCTACTTGGGTGTTAGGAGGTTACATCATGAAATTTCTGAAGTATTCATGTATCCAATGGATTACACATTACTGTAGTATGTTTACTCAATTTTCATAAAGGGACAAGCACATTTAGAGTATTATAAGTGGTCATTTTTCAGTGGGAATTAAATTGAAAACAGTAGGCTTTGAGAGTTATTTCTGCTACAATAGAGCCTTTTTAGTAAGTATCTTTTGGCTTTTTAGAGTTATGAATGGAGCTGATCAAAAGGCTATTTTGTTCTCAAACTATGTTAATACCAGTAGATACTATATAATAACATAAAACTATGTCATAAGAGGTTTCAAATAAGTTCCTTTAGAAGTAAAAATTTTAAAATTTTGTTTCCTACATAAGAAAGGTTTTGAGATATTTCAGTTATAAGTTTATAAACTTGGACTTTTTGGCTATATTTGGTCAGAAATAACATAGCAGATGAAACATAAAGTCATAATCTGTTACCAGAAGAAGGTAAAAATGTGTAATAGCCTGATTAAAATAGGGCCTTTAAAGAATACTCTTAAATAGCCATGACAGTATCAGCAATTCCAATTTATAAGGCTGCCTGTTTCCTTATCAGGCTGTAAGAAAAGGTAGAAATTACTGAGATATTTAATGGCTAAAGGCAGGCTTAGTGATTTCATGTGCAACCGGTGTGTTCCATCTGTCCTTACATTTTACTGTGCTGCATTTCACTGTTTTCCTTATTTGACTCTGCAGATAAATGTATTTTACTTATTTCAGCATGTATCTCCACTTGATGTCTGAACTGATGAATGTGACAGTTTGCCTATCAGGTTCATTGCATTCATAGGCAGGTAGGCAGTGTTCTTTTAAGAGCGCATCTTCAGGAATACATTGTCTAAAAGTGACCATTAGATGTACCTGTAATTAGAAATTTTGGTTTAGAGCTTTCTGATTTTGAACTGTGAAGGAATTTAACTCTTCTAACTTTTGTGAGGCTTATTTTTCCCTGTGTGTCACTAGAAATTAATTGCGTTGAGTGAGAGATTATCTTGAGTATGGACTTGAGTTGATTTCTTTTACAGTTTTGTTCCTGCTGTGATCACTCTCATCTCAGAAAAGTTTTCTAGTCAAAAACATAGCATAGAAACAAAGGTATTAGATATTTTGTATAATTTTAATCATCCTTTGCAAGATTTCAATATATCTTAATAACAAATTAGGCTACATGAAAGATGAAACCTTAGAAAAAGTCAAGAGTTACCCTTACTGGGACCTTAATCTCAATGGAACTTAATCTGCTTCTGAGTTTGTTATGGCAATTACTTAGTCCATAGTGTTTCTTAAGATATTAAAAACACCCTTTTAAAAGGGAAAGAGGTGTTGGATCTTGGGCAGTCTTTAATTTTTTACATTATATACATTATTTACATTATATCAGTATATTTAAGCAGTTCATCTAACTGAGGTACTTGGCTTGTTTCAGTACAAAGCAGATTGAAAAGTCAGTTTTCTATATTCTAAGAACTTGTCTTTGAACTGAACTTAGGTTACATATTCAATCTTAATAATTTCTGTTATATATTAGGTCTCTCCTTAGGATATATTACATCTTTAAATAATGAAATATATCAAAGATAATAAAACTTTTAGGACCACATGACATGAGTTGTCCACACTAGTTACTTTCAAAAAATAAATAATGGACAAACTGAAACAGATAAAGTTACATTAAAATCAAATCCAAATCTATATATAAATTTTAATGGAACCTAAATATAGTACATATTTTTCATTAGAAACAGAAATTAGTCATGTTCATGCATAGTTATTAAATATTCTCAGGTATTTGTGGGCGAAAACTATGTGGGATTCTTTAATAATATGGACCAGAAAGCTCTAGAGAGATAATAAATATGCTGTCATTAGAGGTATTATTATACTATTTTCTTCATTTTTCCTAAGGCCTAGCACTTTATGTTACTTGAAATGAATACTATTGTCTAATTTAATGGGAGCTTTCTAAGAACTGGAAGATGGTAATTATATTTTAAAAATAACAGTATAGATTGTTAGTGTCGTTTTCCTTAAAGGGAGACAGGATTATTAAACACCCTTAACTATTCCTGAAGTAGAATTGCTACGTATAGAACGTGATATGTTATAGTACTGTCTATTGAAAAGTTTAGCAATTTTATTTTATGAGCTAAAAGTTACTATGCTTTTTTTTGTCAAGTAAAAGATTCCATGAAAATCTGTTTCTAGGTATTGCTATACTTTTCAAGAGAATCTTCTATGTTGTGTATACTAGTCTTGGCTGACACAGATACTTGGTTTTGGGTTATCCTATATACTTAGATCCTCTGCAGATGAACTGATGTGTCTAGACAGGAAGTGGTATGTAGGAGATATAGGAATGGGCTGAAGTATCCTTTATATTTGCCTTTGTATCTAGGGGAGTTGGAAATAGGCAAGAATGGAGAGAAATTTTGTATGGCAGTACACAGAATTTTGCAAGTTTATTGTGAGCCCCGCAGCAATCCGATGCATTTTAGTTACTGGTAAGTTTGTTAAATTATGTTTGAAAATGTAACTCTTCGAAGATGGCCATCTATTTACTATTACATCCACCATGTCAAATATACCTATTTTAAAGATTTTTTTTTTTAAGATGTGGTATTGCTATTGCATTCAGTTTTAGGTATAAATGTAAAATACTTTTGCTAGTGAATGCATTTGACTTTTCAATTGTAGCTAAAACGGAAGTGAAATTAACTTTATATGGGTTAGCATAGTCATGTGTTAAGATTTGGGAATAAAATTAATATTTCCAATTTTGTAATGGAACTCCACTGTGAAGAGAAGTCTGAGCTTATTCCTTAGATGTTTGAGAAAGAGTAGTGCTTCTGATAGAAAAGAATAAGAAAATCCATGGTAATTTTATATAGAGGGTGATTTATTATAAAAAATATATTTTTGCATTTTTTTTAATGGACCATAGGAGCCATAGGCATTTCTTTTTGGCAGTGCTGGTTTTTAGGAATTTTAGTCATCTTTCCCCCTACATCATTAAGTTAAGTGTAGTTAAGAATTCCATGAAAAGATTAGGACATTGTGTAATCTCTGTGCAGTAGTTTATTTATTCTTCTCAAACATTTAGGTAGAAGTATTTTGTGCAGTAGTACCTGTGCAGTTATTTGTGAAGTGGATTTTATCATTGATACAATTCATTAAAAATGAATAGATTGCCTAATAGCTGTTCTTCCTTACAGAAACATTAAAAAAATCCCCAGAGATTCTTTGGTAGTTGTGGTTTATTTGTAAATGTCTAACTTTAGGACAAGGTAAAAGGACATCTTTGACTTGTGATACCAGTTAACTTTTTTTGTGTGGTTTAAAGAAATAGAGCCAATCAATGTAATTCAATTTTAATTTCCTGTAATGAAGTACTTTATTTCCAGATATACTCCAGTTTTTTTCTGACTGATGTCATGTAACCCATTAAACTATTAGTTTTTATAATAACAATAATTTTGCTATTGATTCTTTCAATGACAATATTTCTGATTTGAACAAGAATAGTCACATTATCGGAGAAATGTGTTGTCAATTCTATTGAAACCAGAAGAGAGTAACTTGAGAGAATAAAATCACTTTTGGACTTTAGTTTTTTCTAGTTTCCTCTTTAACAGATTTTCTTAATTCCTTGCAGTAATGAGTACTGGTGAATTTAAAATATATTTAGAAATTTGTGGTTTTACTCTTTCTTGTGAATATAAATAGGTAATTTAGGGTACATTACAAAACACAGCAAATAGATATTTTAATTGCTGATGAAGTTTGGCTTGTCACTTATTATAAAGTACAATAACCATATACAATGAAGGAATATATATTTTCTTAATTAGGAATGCCATTGTGTATTAATGCTGCTAGTTGAAAAATTCTCAGTATAACTTTGTGAAGTAATATATTATCAAAGCTTAATTCAATGCAGTCATTATTTTTCTTTTGTTTTCTTCTTTCATTCAACAGACACATTAAGGGCTTTATCTTTGGGCACTTATCTTTGTGTGCTTTTGTGTGTTTGTGTATACATTGTGTAATTAACTGCCACTTTCATTTCAATATTATACAGATCATTTGTTTTTCTGTTCCTGTGAGCTTTCCTGAGGGCATATATGGACATATTAAATAACATGTTGCCTATTTCTCTGGATATTTTCTAAAAAAAAAAATAAGATTTTTTGAAAAATAGGTCTAAATGAAAAGTTTATTTCAAAAACAAGTGTGTTTTTCCAAAGCAATATCACATACGTATTTAAAATTCTCTAAGATAGTATGTTCTTTAAAAGAATATTATGATGAAAGTCTTTATTGTGGAGAATTGATGTATTTGTGCGCATGTTTCTTATGTTAGATTTACTTGAAGCAGGTAATGTACATATGTGCGGATGACCTTCAGTGTTTGACTATGGAATATAAAAAAAATGCATTTATGTTTTGATTTATGATTCTTAATTTTAAAGAGATGAGACTAGTTTTCTCATGCTTGTGAGAAAATATATTCCTGTACAATATAAAATATAATAATCTTTGTCAGCAAAATTAGATTAGATTTGAATTTGGTTGTTATCTTTTGGCATAATAAAATTCTGAAATGGAACACTTTGTTTATAATCAGCATTTGATGATTACATAATGAAAATTATTTGTACTTTACATGCAGTGCTACTCTTTTGGCATTCCTGGTTGAACTACTTAAAAGTTCAGTAGCCATGCAAGAACAGATGCTCGGTGGAAAAGGCTTTTTAGTCATTGGCTACTTACTTGAAAAGGTAAGCGATATGTGTTGATGGTTTTATTGTGTTATGTTCATAGCTGAACTGACAACCCCTAACTATATTTTCTCTATGCTTTCTCTTTTCATGTACTACTCATTATTGTTGGCTCATTCACAAATATTTACTTTTATATTTTGCAGTGAGACTTAAGTGTAGACATTGAATTAAATTGGGAGCAGGGAATCTATATAAATAAGGAATTTTGAGTAAAGATAGAAACTAAAGAAATCTTTTTTCCTCTGTCTTTATTTCAAAGTTACAAGTATTTCCCCTTAATTCTTTTATCTAGTTGTTTCTTTGCTATTTTTACATTCAAACTAGGTTTCTTAGAAAAGTTTTGTCCATTTTATTTTACATGGATTTTCTAAATTTTTATTTTACATGGATTTCCTTAATTGTTCAGTTATAAAGTGAACAATCTTTCTTTTGTAATAAGCAAGACAATAGTTTGTGATTTGTCTCTGCTTTTCATATATGTGATTATTTAAGGTAGCTTTTCTCTAATCACTACATAATATAAGCAATACAAATTAGAAGGGCTTAATTTTCCTCATTTTGTGCCATTTTTGTCTTTCTTTTTTCTTTTTTTTTTTTTTTTAATGACCTTTGCTTTAGTCACAACTGTACTAATTCTGGTAATGAATCCTGGGTTTCTGATTATGGTCTCATAAGAATCTGGTTGTATCATGTGATTTCTTTTCAAAATTAAAGGGGAAGGTCATGAATACAAGTATTGGCCTTTTTCTTTCCTAAGGATAATCTGTCATCCACATTAGTTCTCTCAAACCTGTTCCATCAGTTAACTCTAACACCGAGCTGCTCTGAAAATGAACTGTTTGAGAAATAATAGAGGTGAGGTCTCAAGTTAGAGGAATAAAATTATTTTTCCCTTCAGAAATAATATTGAGAAGACTTTTGGAGATAGTTTTTAAACTCAGATTGCTCTGCCTTTGAAATCCTATAACCTATCTTTGCTTCGAAGTAAGTATTCTTTCTTGAAGGACTGGTGATTGAGGAGTGGTATGTTATTAAATAGATCAGTCATTGGCAGCATTTCTTTACTGAAATAATTTTTTAGGGAAAATTAAGCTTCTCATTAGGATGTTTGGTTTTATGGACAACTATTATTTTCTATCTAGAGTATTAAGAATTGTTTAGAAGATTTTATGTTGAAATATGTTTTACATGAATTAGGTATTATGAAATGCCTTTGTGATATTACTGTGTATGACAAGATCAGTAACAGGAGCTACCCCTTGAATATACTTTTCATCTATTTGCTGTGAGTTTACCAGTATAATTCTAAAGTGAGCATTCCTTTATAGTTAAAACTTAGCTTAAAATAAGAAATTCATTGAGGGGTACCTGGTTAGCTCCATCAGTAGAGCATGTGACTCTTGATGTCAGGGTTCCAGGTTTGAGCCTCAAGTTAGACATAGATATTACTTAAAAATAAAATCTTAAAAAAATTTTAAAAATTAGAAATTCAGTAAATGGACTTTAAATTAAAAAAAGACATTATAATCAGTTCTTCTTCTTTCTCAAAATTAATATCCTTAAAATTATATTGTCAAGTTTGGTATAAAATATTATTTCATTGTGGTTTTAATTTTTATTTTTGGAAAATTTAGGTAAGCTGGGACATATTATCATATTACTTATAGTACATCCACTTTTTCTTTTTTGTGGAGTAATTATTTATGTCTTTTGCCAGTTTGCCCAATTTCCTTTGAAGACCTCCCCACTCCTAGGCTACCTGAAATCTACTTTGGACTCTGATTTGGTGTTCTCTAGATATTTCATATAAGTGAGATCATATATTTGTCTTTTTGTATCTCATTTCATGTGTCATAATGTGTATAACTTTGATCCATGTTGTAGCATGTATCAGTACTTTCATCCTTTTAATTTATATTAATTGTTGTATATGACACATTTTGTTTATAAATCCAAATGTCAATAGACATTGTGTTTTTCCCACCTTGGATGTTATGAATAAAGCTGCTGTGAATGTTCATGTACAAGTTTTTGTGTGGACATATATTTTTATTTCTCTTTGGTAGATACCTATCTGTGAATTGATTTGCTGGGTCCTATCATTACTTAATGTTTAAACACTTGAGAAACTGCCAGATTGTTTTCCAAAGTGGCTCCATCATTTTACATTTTCATCAGCAGTGTGTTAGGTTTCTAGTTTTTTTCACATCCTTGCCAACATTTGTTAATTGTCTTTTTTTTATTCTAGCTTGTCCTAGTGGGTGTGAAATGACATATCATTTTTTATCTGCAGTTATGTGATGTCTAATCATGTTTAGTATCTTTTCATGTGCTTATTGGCTATTTGTATATTTTCTTTAGAGAAATGTCTTTTAAAAATTTTTGCCCATTAAAAACATTGTATTTTCTTTTCATTATTGAATTGTAGCAATTTTTTATTCTGTACACCAATTTTGTTTGATATATGATTTGCAAAGATAGTCTTATAGTCTATAGATCAAATTATGTTTTAATTTGCCTTCCTGATGATAAATTAAGTTGAACATTTTCATACATTGTCTTTTGGTAGTTATCCTTTTTTGGTAAACACCTGTTCAGAGTGTTTGCCCTTTTTCATTTGAATTGTCTATCATTTTTTTATTGATTTGTGGAAATTCTGTTTTTATGACAGATATGAGACCTTTGTTGGGTATGTATCATGAATATCACTTTCTTGTGGCTTGCTTTTCCATTCTGTTAATGACGTTTTGGTGAATGGAAGTCCTTAATTATAATAGATGTCATGTTTCATTTTCTTTTATGATTATCCCATTTTGGACACTAATGTATCCCAA
The DNA here is from genome assembly GCF_022355385.1 of Mustela nigripes. Lineage (NCBI taxonomy): Eukaryota > Metazoa > Chordata > Mammalia > Carnivora > Mustelidae > Mustela > Mustela nigripes. Next base: position 16,613,662 of record NC_081571.1, read on the forward strand.
AGCCACAAGACTATTCTATGTTTTCTTCCTAAAGTTTTGTTTTACTTTTCACATTTCTATTTACAGTCCATCTAGAATTAAATTTTGTGTAGGGCATGAGGCATAAGGTCAGATTTCTCTTTTAACCTCAAATATGTAGTAGCGAGCTGGCCTGGTACTGTTTATTGAAGTTGACTTCCCACTGTATCACAATTTAATTTTTGCTATGAATCTGATGACCATTATATAAATGGGATCATTTCCAGAATTGATCTGTTGTGGGTTTTCCCATTTGAGGCAGTACAGCATTATCATAATTTGTATGCCTTTTTAGTGTATTTTGATATCTCATAGTATTTGATATCTCATAGTGTGTCAACTAGTTTTATTGGTCTTCGAGATTGCTTTGGCTATTCTTGGGTTTTTGCTTTTATGCACACACAAATATAAATGTAAATTTATATACATATATAAATATATATAAATACACATACACACATATATATATTCCTTTCAATTTCCATCAAAAATGCTAGAATTTTCATTGTATTATACTGATATCTTGATATTAAACCATCCAGTTCATACATTTAGTGTTTTCTTCTATTTATTTAGATCTCTTTGGTAGTTTTCTGTGTTGAAAACTTTCTTTTTCTAGATTTATTTCTAGATAACTTGAGGTTTTTCAAATGTTGGTTTTTATATTTGTCCCAGAAATATAGAAATATAATTGGTATTTATATCAACCTTTATATACTCTTCTTTTATATTGCTCTTTTTCTATTAATTCTAGTAGTTCATTGATTTCTCAGAAGCATTTGATATATAGAAAATCTCGTCATCGGAGAATGGCAGTTTTATTTTTTTCTTTCCAGTATTTATTCTTTTATGTTTTTCCTTGATATTGTACTAAGACTTCCAGTAGAGTGCTGAACAGAAGTTGTAATAGTGAGCATCCCTATCATATTTCAGATCTCATATGCAAAGCTTTCAATAATCATCCACTAAGTATGGCTTATGCTGTAGGTTACTTTTGTAGATTTTTAAATCAAATTAAGAAGCTCTCTACTACAAGTTTGCTAAGAGTTTTTTTTTTAATCATAAATAGGTGCTAAATTTTATCAAACACCTTTTTTGCATTATTTGAGATAATTATGATGTTTCTTCAATTTTTTCTTAGTTTAGTGAACTACATTAATTGCTTTTCATATGTTAATCCATCCCTATATTCCTGGAGCCCTATTTAGCTTTAGATCCACCCCTATTCCATTCAGTATTTTTTCCTTAAAATGGCTCATGTCAGTGTCACCAGTAGTCTTACATTCTTACATCTAAAGATTCTCAGTTTTCATCTTACTTGACCTATTAACATTTTCATTCTAAAAGTCTTTCCTTTTTTAAATGCTCTTTTCACTTGTATTTTGTGACAGCATTCTTTCTTTGTTTTCTTCCTACTTCCTTGGTCTCCTGTTTCATTCTTTCCTACTAGTGCCTCTTCTTTCTAAATTTTAAAGACTGATTTTCCTCTCAAATGTTTCATTCCTCAGTTTTCTCTTACTTAATAGCATTGCCATTCACTAAGTAGTTCAGACCAAAAATTTTAATCTTTTTGACTCTTTTCACACACTAAGTTCATACCCTCCTAATTATGTTGTCTTGGTATCAAAACATACCCAGAATGAGTGACTACTTCCTACTTAAAACCCTACTCCTTTCTGTATCACATTGATATCATCGTATTTCAAACAGTCATCTTTTCTTTCACTTTTGTTATCCACAATCTGTTTTTCACTTGCAGTCAGACTAGTCTTCCTAAAATGTCTCAGACCTTACTGCTCCATCCTTCTGAGGGTAAATTAACAATTCTCTTACCTCTGACATCATCTCTTATCATGTCCCTTCTTACTTTGTTGCAGACACACTGGCCATGCAAAGGCCTCTCTCTTTCCCTTAAAAACTAAAGTGTAAGCATGAGTCCATCTCAGGACTTTTGCATTTTCCCATTGCTTTCATTATTCTTTTTGTAGATATCCAAAATGGATTGGTTCTACACTTCATTTAGGATTTTGCTAATGACACCTTATCAGAGAAGTCTTCCCTGATCACTCTAAATAGAATACCACCCCTTCTTACATAACCATCAGTAACTGTCTCCCTCCTCTGCTAATTTTTTTACATCACGATTCTGACTTCTTTTTTTACTTGCTTATTTTCTGCTTCTTTTCACTGGAATGTAAGCTTCAGCTTAATGAAAGCAGGGACAGTATCACTTTTGTTCTCACCTTATTGCCACATCTTCGGCACCTAAAGAAAGAGTGCCTGCCTTAATAAATATTTGTTGGATTTAATTGAATAAGTGAAAAGCATTTGCATCCTTGTCTGAATACTTCAAAGCATATGTTTTTTACCTTCCCAGATGAACAGTCACACTTTTTTATTTTTAAAGATCAGTTGCGGGGCACCTAAGTACCTTAGTGGGTTAAGCCTTTGCCTTCCGTTCAGGTCAAGATCCCAGAGTTCTGGGATCCAGCCCTGCATGGGGCTTTCTGCTCAGCAGGGAGCGTGCTTCCTCCTCTCTCTCTGCCTGCTTCTCTGCCTACTTGTGATCTCCATCTATCAAGTAATAAATAAAATCTTTTAAAAAAAATATAAAGATCAGTTGCTGGGTTAATAGTATAGATAATAAAGATTCCATTTTTATTTTATCATCAACTAATAATTAGCTAATGGTTAACCGTCCCTTAGCTTTATCTCCTTGTCTCAGAAGGTATAATTTAGTTATCAAGGAAGGTAGTCTAATGATGAGAGGCTTTCTTATTCATTACATTTAGACTATTTCATAAACAAATTTTGAGGTACTTTGTTTTCTTTTGCCAAAATATGAGTTTGAAGGAAACTTAGAGGTTATCTGATGTATTCAATATTTTTGTTGTTGTTAATTAAAAAAAATGATTCAAAGTAGCTTAAACATTTAGCAATTATGCTTGCTAATGAAACTGGAAGTCTAGTGACAGGTAACTTATCACTTATAGTCCCAGCAGGAAACAGCACACTCAGACTTGGTTATGGAAAAGAGTTTAAGGCAAGGCTCTTTAAATGTTGTGAGCCTTGTTAAGGGAGATCAGCAAGGTTCGCAGAAGTGAGAGGAGTGAGTGTTTATCATAACTCAAAAAGAAAGTTACTATAGTTGTGGGAGAAATTGTACCTGACCAGAGTGTGGTCTTCAGTAAAAGAATATAGTATATTGGCCTGAAGGAGTAAAGCCAGGGTCCCTCCAACTTCATTTTCTTCTTGTCCTTTAATTTCCTGCTGGTGTCTCTAACAGTCCAACCCAACGGAAGCCAATAGCCAAGGGAGTTCCCAAGCACAGAAATAGGATGGGGAAAGTTGGGGAGTAGATCAGTATAGCCAGTAAAACATGTCCATTAAGTTGGACTTTAGAATTTTGTGCCTGAGTCTCAATTACGTCATCAAGAACCCACGGTTTTTCCTGTATGTCTGCTCGGCTACCCATACTCGTGATTTTATTTGCTGCTATAGCTACTATTCTTTGTGGTCCTAAGAAGGTTGCCAGGTCAGTTTAGTGCTATAGGCTCTCATATCCAGGTTGAGGATAGACAGAAGAGCTCCTTTCTCTCAGTTACTTAACAACATCCTTTCCTCCAATTTGATTGCTCAGGTTAAGTCTTGACCTACTTTCAATTATTTGCTGCCATGAAATTTCGATGAATCATTGTCTGCCTTTCTCCCCTCAAAAACAGCAACAGCAACAACAACACATAGGTTATTCATGTTGGGTTAGGTTTTTGGAGCCCAATTTTGGGATCCTGAAATGAATGAAATAGATGTTGAGGATCACCTACTTTATGATGTGCCTCTACTATTTAAAACAATTTCCCAAAATTTACTTCATAATATAATGTATGTCGTGTGTGTGTGTGTACGTGTGTGTATACACACACTGATTTCTGCAATAAAAACGAACATTTCTGGTGATCCCTTCCATTGTGGGCTGTTCTAAATGTGTGAAAGACCTCTTTTTACTGAATAGCAACTTGTCCCTATAACATCCATTGCTCCTGTTTGATTTAGTTACTTCTGAAGTGGATGCTATTTTTTCCAGGCTTCTGAAATTCTATTTCCAGATATGTTCCATCACAATTCATATAGCTCTTATCATACAGATTATATCTTCAATTATCACACAAAAGTAATGTCATATAGTTTTAATTTCAGAGCATGCATTTTACAGATTTGTAACTATCAATTAGACAAATATAACTTTTTTTTTAAAGATTTTATTTATTTATTTGTCAGAGAGAGAGAGAGCGGGAGCGAGCACAGGCAGACAGAGTGGAAGGCAGAGTCAGAAGGAGAAGCAGGCTCCCTGCGGAGCAAGGAGCCCGATGTGGGACTCGATCCCAGGATGCCGGGATCATGACCTGAGCCGAAGGCAGCCGTTTAACCAACTGAGCCACCCAGGCATCCCCAAATATAACTTTTTAAAATAGATTTATTTGAGAAATGAAAGCAAATATCAAAATAAAAGAAATTTAAAGCAATCTTGTGAACTAAACACTTTAAAACAGAGTTGGACATCTTTTATCTTCTCCTAATCAATGTTTTGTCTTATCTGTCCTATTCTTACTCTGTTCTTAAATTTAACATGAATTCAGTTAAATATCTGCTGAGGATTATGGCAGGTACCAGACAGAAAAAAAGATGAATAAGATATATCATCTTTTATTACAAGAAAGAAAGATATATGAATAATTAACAGTAATGGAAGGCAGAAGGAAGAAGTACTACTTATGGTAAAGATAACATGCTATTGGAGAGAACTTTAATTTTCTGCCTGATTGGATTTTTTTTTTTTCATTTATTATTTCTTGGTGTATTTTTTTCCATGACTTTATTTTTTTTTTATTTTTTATTTTAAATTTTTTATTTTTTATAAACATATATTTTTATCCCCAGGGGTACAGGTCTGTGAATCACCAGGTTTACACACTTCACAGCACTCACCAAAGCACATACCCTCCCCAATGTCCATAATCCCACCCCCTTCTCCCAAACCCCCTCCCCCCGGCAACCCTCAGTTTGTTTTGTGAGATTAAGAGTCACTTATGGTTTGTCTCCCTCCCAATCCCATCTTGTTTCATTTATTCTTCTTCTACCCACTTAAGCCTCCATGTTGCATCACCACTTCCTCATATCAGGGAGATCATATGATAGTTGTCTTTCTCTGCTTGACTTATTTCGCTAAGCATGATACGCTCTAGTTCCATCCATGTTGTTGCAAATGGCAAGATTTCATTTCTTTTGATGGCTGCATAGTATTCCATTGTGTATATATA